>NW_028166371.1:0-32396 GCF_964263955.1 Coregonus lavaretus | reverse complement strand
CCAGAACCACACGGGGGGGACCTAGTGAATGACCTGCAGAGAGCTGGACCAAAGTAACAAAGCCTACCATCAGTAACACACTACGCCGCCAGGGATCTCAAATCCTGCAGTGCCAGACGTGTCCCCTGCTTAAGCCAGTACATGTCCAGGCCCGTCTGAAGTGCATTTGGATGATCCAGAAGAGGATTGGGAGAATGTCATATGGTCAGATGAAAACCAAAATATAACTTTTTGGTAAAAACTCAACTCGTCGTGTTTGGAGGACAAAGAATGCTGAGTTGCATCCAAAGAACACCATACCTACTGTGAAGCATGGGGTTGGAAACATCATGCTTTGGGGCTGTTTTTCTGCAAAGGGACCAGGACGACTGATCCGTGTAAAGGAAAGAATGAATGGGGCCATGTATCGTGAGATTTTGAGTGAAACCCTCCTTCCATCAGCAAGGGCATTGAAGATGAAACGTGGCTGGGTCTTTCAGCATGACAATGATCCCAAACACACCGCCCGGGCAACGAAGGAGTGGCTTCGTAAGAAGCATTTCAAGGTCCTGGAGTGGCCTAGCCAGTCTCCAGATCTCAACCCCATAGAAAATCTTTGGAGGGAGTTGAAAGTCTGTGTTGCCCAGCGACAGCCCCAAAACATCACTGCTCTAGAGGAGATCTGCATGGAGGAATGGGCCAAAATACCAGCAACAGTGTGTGAAAACCTTGTGAAGACTTACAGAAAACGTTTGACCTGTGTCATGCCAACAAAGGGTATATAACAAAGTATTGAGAAACTTTTGTTATTGACCAAATACTTATTTTCCACCATCATATGCCAATAAATTCATTAAAAATCCTACAATGTGATTTTCTGGATTTTTTTTTTCTCATTTTGTCTGTCATAGTTGACGTGTACCTATGATGAAAATTACAGGCCTCTCTCATCTTTTTAAGTGGGAGAACTTGCACAATTGGTGGCTGACTAAATACTTTTTTCCCCACTGTATAACCTCACTCACACACACACACACACACACACACACACACACACACACTCACTCTCCTCAGGCTGTGTGTGTAGTCCGATACACCCTCCCCCTCCCCGACAGTGCCAAGTCGGCTCTCTCACACAAATTCTTCCTCACCATGAAAATCTTTTAAGGCCACAGAGCACAGAGGGCTGTTACTACAGGACACAGCCTGGACAGAACTTAAGAACTAAATAACTATGGGAACTTTAGAACTCTTAAGAACCTTAGAACTACGGAAGAGTCACTCACAGGTACAGAGGTGTTAAGACACACACCTTATACGTTTCAAGGCTAAACTCTGTGAGCTATAGCTGCCACACATATAGCTGTAGCTGTCTGTCATTCTAAGGTAGCCTATTTCTCTTTCCCTCCAGCACCCTATTCCCTATATAGTGCACTACTTTATAGGTAATATAGTGCCATTTGGGACAGAATAATGAACAATGCATGGCACTGTTCATGCATCACAGAAAGGACGCAATCAGTGTCTGAATGGTCCCAAGCGTCAACAACAGCCAATACCACTTCTGGCTTTTGGTCAAAACAGCAGGTCTGAGAAGACCTGTATAGAAGGTCCTCTTGTAGAGAAAAAGAGAAAGAGAGGGAGAGAGAGAGAGGTTGTTGCTAAGGTGCGCTACCTGGCTCCACCTACCTGTGTGCTGCTAAGCAGTTCTGGAGTGAACCAGACAACAGCTGGTCAGAAGAGAGGGAAGAGAAGGAGGTAGAGAGAGGTGCGTCTCTGTCTATCCAATGTCAGAATGGAGGGAAGACGGGAATGGAGGAGGAGTGGAGGCTGAATTTGGGGGCTTAGAAGAAGGATAGAGGGAGGGGAAGATAATTTGGGGGCTAAGACTAAAGGAGAGAGGGAGGGGAGTGAGGGGGAAGAGGATGGAGGATAGGAGAGAGAGGGAGGGGGAGTGAGGGGGAGAGGAGGGTAGAGCCTCTTCTCTGGTTCCCTAACTCTAGCCAGACTTTTAGTAATCCCCCAGGGACACAGTTTGAAGGAGAGGAACGCCTGTTCTCTTTATCCTCTATCACTCCCTCCATTTCTCTCTTTACTTCTCTCCCCTCTCTGTCCCCCCTCTCTCTATGTCCCTCTCCCTCTCTCCTCTCTCTATCTGGGGGAACATGAGGAGGGGAGAGGGTGAGGCAGGGGGAGGAGAGGAGAAGAGGGTGAGGCAGGGGGAAGAGAGGAGAAGAGAGGGGGAGGCAAGGGGAGGAGAGGAGAGGGGAAGCAGGGAGAGGAGAGGAGAAGAAAGAGGGGTGGCAGGGGAGGCGAGGAGAGGAGAGGGGGAGGCAGGGGGTGGAGAGGAGAAGAGAGGAGATGGGGAGGGGGAGGCAGGGGAGGAGAGGAAAAGAGAGGGAGAGGAGAGGAGAGGAGAGGAGAGGCACAAAAGAAACCCTTTAAATCCCCCTGGAACTCCAAGTTCTTAAAGAGGAAGCTGAAAAGCAGGATCAGTCCAGTACAACAGCAAACATAAACACACAACAGCGGTGGTTTGGTTATTCATGCTCCCATGATGAGCAACCTTGCCTGAGATCTAAAGATTAGATTCCCAAGCTAATACCTAAACTTTAGCTCAATGGGCTAAACCAGTCTTGTGGCACACATGGAGGAGACCCGAATTTGAACACCAGTCGATCACAGACACACACACACACACACGCTCCACAACAGAAACCAGTCTTGTGTGTGTGTGTGTAAACATTACCAGGGTCTGGTTAGGTAGTCTCTGTATTAACAACATAAACTAAAGTCAGTCAGCAAAAACAGATGAAAGTCACAGGAAAGGAGAAATGAAGGGATGACGGAAGAGAAAGAGAGAGACGTTTTAACGGGGCGTTATATTGGCTGCCACAGCAGGGGGAAGGAAAGAGAGAGAGAAAGAGGGAGAGAGAGAGGTGGGAGGAGAAAAGCGCGAGAGAGCAAGAGAGAGAGAGAGGATGGGAGAGAGAGAGAGAAAGAGAGAGGAGAGAAAGAGAGATATAGAGAGGGAGAGAGAGAGAGAGAGAGAGAGAGATATAGAGAGGGAGAGAGAGAGAGAGAGAGAGACAGAGAGAGAGAAAGAGGGAGAGAGAGAGGTGGGAGAGAGAGAGGTGGGAGAGAGAGAGGTGGGAGGAGAAGTGCGCGCGAGAGGAGAGAAATAGAGAGAGGGAGAGAGGAGAGAAAGAGAGACAGAGAGAGAGAGAAAGAGAGATAGAGGAGGGAGAGAGAAAGGTGGGAGGAGAAGAGTGCAAGTGAGAGAGGGGGAGAGAGAGAGGGTGAGAGAAAGAGAGAGAGAGAGAGAGAGAGAGAGAGAGAGAGAGAGAGAGAGAGAGAGAGAGAAGAGAGAGAGAGAAGAGGGAGAGAAAGAGGGAGAGAGAGATGTGGGAGGAGAAAAGCGCGAGAGAGCAAGAGAGAGAGAGAGGATGGGAGAGAGGAGAGAGAAAGAGAGAGGAGAGAAAGAGAGAGAGGGCGAGAGAGAGAGAGAGAGAGAGAGGGAGAGAGAGAAGAGAGATAGAGGGAGAGGGAGAGAGAGAGAAAGAGATAGAGGGAGAGAGAGGTGGGAGGAGAAGAGCGTGAGAGAGAGCGAGAGAGAGAGGATGGGAGAGAGAGAGAGAGGGCGAGGAGAGAGAGCGAGAGAGGAGGTGATATGAGAACCATAGTCAGGACTACAGCAGTAGTGTTTAGTAGCAGGGCAAATACCAGACTTGCTCTATCCCCCAGCTGTGCCCACCACCACCACCACAAACCCCCCCCAAACACTTCTCCCCCTCCTCATGGAGGGGGAGAAGTGTGCTTACTTACTCAGAAAACACTCTTAGAAAAAAGGATTCCAAAAGGGTTCTTCTGCTGTCCCCATAGGAGAACCCTTTTTAATTCAACATACAGAAGGACCCTTTTGGGTTCCATGTAGAACCCTCTGTGGAAAGGGAACCAAAAAGGGTTCTACCTGGAACCAAAAAGGGTTCTTCAAAGGTTATTCTATGGGGACAGCCAAATAACCCTTTTAGGTTCTAGATATCACCTTTTTGAGATAAAGGGATACTTCGGGATTTTGGCAATTAGGCCATTTATCTACTACAGATGACTCGTGGATACCATTTATCTACTACACATGAACTCGTGGATACCATTTTTATGTCTCTGCGTGCAGTTTGAAGGAAGTTGTTAACTAGTGCCAGTGCAAATGCTAACTAGCATTAGAGCAATAATGAATTGCTAGTTAGCATTCCTTCTCTCTCTCTCTCTCTCTCTCTCTCTCTCCCAGCAGGTGGGGAGTGTTAGTGATAGGGAGTTGTTACAATGATAACTGTCTAAGCCACAGTCTACTCTCTTTCATTATCCCTCGCTCTGTAAACACTCTCTTTCATTTATCCCTCGCTCTGTAAACACTCTTTCATTATCCCTCGCTCTGTAAACACTCTCTTTCATTATCCCTCGCTCTGTAAACACTCTTTCATTATCCCTCGCTCTGTAAACACTCTCTTTCATTATCCCTCGCTCTGTAAACACTCTCTTTCATTATCCCTCGCTCTGTAAACACTCTCTTTCATTATCCCTCGCTCTGTAAACACTCTTTCATTATCCCTCGCTCTGGAAACACTCTCTTTCATTATCCCTCGCTCTGTAAACACTCTCTTTCATTATCCCTCGCTCTGTAAACACTCTTTCATTATCCCTCGCTCTGTAAACACTCTCTTTCATTATCCCTCGCTCTGTAAACACTCTCTTTCATTATCCCTCGCTCTGTAAACACTCTCTTTCATTATCCCTCGCTCTGTAAACACTCTCTTTCATTATCCCTCGCTCTGTAAACACTCTTTCATTATCCTCGCTCTGTAAACACTCTCTTTCATTATCCCTCGCTCTGTAAACACTCTCTTTCATTATCCCTCGCTCTGTAAACACTCTCTTTCATTATCCCTCGCTCTGTAAACACTCTCAGGCACGTGTGCACATGTATATAAACACTCACATACAAATACAGACACACTCATAAACCCATGCTTGCGTATGCATAACGTGTGCACATGTATTAAACACACCATATCCACACACACACACACACACACACACTCTCTCCCTGTCTCTCTCTCTCTCTCCTCCCCCTCTCCCTGTCTCTCTCTCTCTCCTCCCCCTCTCCAGTCTGTCTCTCTCTCCTCCTCCCCCTCTCCCAGTCTGTCTCTCTCTCTCCTCCCCCTCTCCCTGTCTCTCTCTCTCCTCCCCCTCTCCCTGTCTCTCTCTCTCTCCTCCCCTCTCCCTGTCTCTCTCTCTCTCCTCCCCCTCTCCCTGTCTCTCTCTCTCTCCTCCCCCTCTCCCTGTCTGTCTCTCTCTCTCTCCTCCCTCTCCCTGTGTCTCTCTCTCTCTCCTCCCCCTCTCCCTGTCTCTCTCCTCCCCCTCTCCCTGTCTGTCTCTCTCTCTCTCCTCCCCCTCTCCCTGTCTGCCTCTCTCTCTCTCCTCCCCCTCTCCCTGTCTCTCTCTCTCTCTCTCCTCCTCCCCCTCTCCCTGTCTCTCTCTCTCTCCTCCCCCTCTCCCTGTCTCTCCTCTCTCCTCCCCCTCTCCCTGTCTGTCTCTCTCTCTCTCCTCCCCCTCTCCCTGTCTGTCTCTCTCTCTCTCCTCCCCCTGTCTCTCTCTCTCTCCTCCCCCTCTCCCTGTCTGTCTCTCTCTCTCTCCTCCCCCTCTCCCTGTCTCTCTCTCTCTCCTCCCCCTCTCCCTGTCTCTCTCTCTCTCCTCCCCCTCTCCCTGTCTCTCTCTCTCTTCCTCCCCCTCTCCCTGTCTCTCTCTCTCTCCTCCCCCTCTCCCTGTCTCTCTCTCTCTCCTCCCCCTCTCCCTGTCTCTCTCTCTCTCCTCCCCCTCTCCCTGTCTGTCTCTCTCTCTCTCCTCCCCCTCTCCCTGTCTCTCTCTCTCTCCTCCCCTCTCCCTGTCTCTCTCTCTCTCCTCCCCCTCTCCTGTCTGTCTCTCTCTCTCTCCTCCCCCTCTCCCTGTCTGTCTCTCTCTCTCTCCTCCCCCTCTCCCTGTCTCTCTCTCTCTCCTCCCCCTCTCCCTGTCTCTCTCTCTCTCCTCCCCCTCTCCCTGTCTGCCTCTCTCGCCTCCCCCTCTCCCTGTCTCTCTCTCTCTCCTCCCCCTCTCCCTGTCTGTCTCTCTCTCTCTCCTCCCCCTCTCCCTGTCTCTCTCTCTCTCCTCCCCCTCTCCCTGTCTCTCTCTCTCTCCTCCCCCTCTCCCTGTCTGTCTCTCTCTCTCTCCTCCCCCTCTCCCTGTCTCTCTCTCTCTCCTCCCCCTCTCCCTGTCTGTCTCTCTCTCTCCTCCCCCTCTCCCTCTCTCTCTCTCTCCTCCCCCTCTCCCTGTCTCTCTCTCTCCTCCCCCTCTCCATGTCTCTCTCTCTCTCCTCCCCCTCTCCCTGTCTCTCTCTCTCTCCTCCCCCTCTCCTGTCTCCTCTCTCCCTCCCCCTCTCCCTGTCTCTCTCTCTCTCCTCCCCTCTCCCTGTCTCTCTCTCTCTCCTCCCCCTCTCTCTCTCTCTCTCTCTCTCCTCCCCTCTCCTGTCTGTCTCTCTCTCTCTCCCCCTCTCCCTGTCTCTCTCTCTCTCCCTCCCCCTCTCCCTGTCTGTCTCTCTCTCTCTCTCCCCCCTCTCCCTGTCTGTCTCTCTCTCTCTCCTCCCCCTCTCCCTGTCTCTCTCTCTCTCCTCCCCCTCTGTCTCTCTCTCTCTCTCGCCTCCCCCTCTCCCTGTCTGCCTCTCTCTCCTCCCCCTCTCCCTGTCTCTCTCTCTCTCCTCCCCCTCTCCCTGTCTGTCTCTCTCTCTCTCTCCTCCCCCTCTCCCTGTCTGTCTCTCTCGCCTCCCCTCTCCCTGTCTGCCTCTCTCTCCTCCCCCTCTCCCTGTCTGTCTCTCTCCTAACCCTCTCCCTGTCTCTCTCTCCTCCCCCTCTCCCTGTCTCTCTCCTCCCCCTCTCTCTCTCTCTCTCTCTCGCCTCCCCCTCTCCCTGTCTGCCTCTCTCTCCTCCCCCTCTCCCTGTCTCTCTCTCTCTCCTCCCCCTCTCCCTGTCTGTCTCTCTCTCTCTCCTCCCCCTCTCCCTGTCTGTCTCTCTCGCCTCCCCCTCTCCCTGTCTGCCTCTCTCCTCCCCCTCTCCCTGTCTGTCTCTCTCCTAACCCTCTCCCTGTCTCTCTCTCCTCCCCCTCTCCCTGTCTCTCTCTCTCTCCTCCCCCTCTCCCTGTCTCTCTCTCTCCTCCCCCCTCTCCCTGTCTGCCTCTCTCTCCTCCCCCTCTCCCTGTCTCTCTCTCTCTCCTCCCCCCTCTCCTGTCTCTCTCTCTCCTCCCCCTCTCTCTCTCTCTCTCTCTCTCTCCTCCCCCTCTCCCTGTCTATCTCTCTCTCTCTCCTCCCCCTCTCCCTGTCTCTCTCTCTCTCCTCCCCCTCTCCCTGTCTGCCTCTCTCTCCTCCCCCTCTCCCTGTCTCTCTCTCTCTCCTCCCCTTCTCCCTGTCTCTCTCTCTCACCTCCCCCTCTCTCTCTCTCTCTCTCTCTCTCTCTCTCTCTCCTCCCCCTCTCCCTGTCTGTCTCTCTCTCTCTCCTCCCCCTCTCCCTGTCTGCCTCTCTCTCCTCCCCCTCTCCCCTGTCTGTCTCTCTCTATCCTCCCCCTCTCCCTGTCTCTCTCTCTCCTCCCCCTCTCCCTGTCTCTCTCTCTCCTCCCCCTGTCTCTCTCTCTCTCCTCCCCTCCCTCTCCTGTCTCTCTCTCTCCTCCCCCTCTCCCTGTCTCTCTCTCTCCTCCCCCTCTCCCTGTCTCTCTCTCTCTCCTCCCCCTCTCCCTGTCTCTCTCTCTCTCTCTCCTCCCCCTCTCCCTGTCTCTCTCTCTCTCCTCCCCTCTCCCTGTCTCTCTCTCTCTCCTCCCCCTCTCCCTGTCTGCCTCTCTCTCTCTCCTCCCCCTCTCCCCGTCTCTCTCTCTCCTCCCCTCTCCCTGTCTCTCTCTCTCTCCACCCCTCTCCCTGTCTCTCTCTCTCTCCTCCCCCTCTCCCTGTCTGCCTCTCTCTCCTCCCCCTCTCCCTGTCTCTCCTCCCCCTCTCCCTGTCTCTCTCTCTCCTCCCCCTCTCTCTCTCTCTCTCTCTCCTCCCCCTCTCCCTGTCTGTCTCTCTCTCTCTCCTCCCCCTCTCCCTGTCTCTCTCTCTCTCCTCCCCCTCTCCCTGTCTGCCTCTCTCTCCTCCCCCTCTCCCTGTCTCTCTCCTCCCCTTCTCCCTGTCTCTCTCTCTCACCTCCCCCTCTCTCTCTCTCTCTCTCTCTCCCCTCTCCCTGTCTGTCTCGCTCTCTCTCCTCCCCCTCTCCCTGTCTGCCTCTCTCTCCTCCCCCTCTCCCTGTCTGTCTCTCTCTCTCCTCCCCCTCTCCCTGTCTCTCTCTCTCCTCCCCCTCTCCCTGTCTCTCTCTCTCCTCCCCCTCTCCCTGTCTCTCTCTCTCTCCTCCCCCTCTCCCTGTCTCTCTCTCTCCTCCCCCTCTCCCTGTCTCTCTCTCTCCTCCCCCTCTCCCTGTCTCTCTCTCTCCTCCCCCTCTCCCTGTCTCTCTCTCTCTCCTCCCCCTCTCCCTGTCTCTCTCTCTCTCTCTCCTCCCCTCTCCCTGTCTCTCTCTCTCTCCTCCCCCTCTCCCTGTCTCTCTCTCTCTCCTCCCCCTCTCCCTGTCTGCCTCTCTCTCTCTCTCCTCCCCCTCTCCCCGTCTCTCTCTCTCTCCTCCCCCTCTCCCTGTCTCTCTCTCTCCACCCCCTCTCCCTGTCTGTCTCTCTCTCTCTCCTCCCCCTCTCCCTGTCTGTCTCTCTCTCTCTCCTCCCCCTCTCCCTGTCTGTCTCTCCTCCCCCTCTCCCTGTCTGTCTCTCCTCCCCCTCTCCCTGTCTCTCTCTCCTCCCCTCTCCCTGTCTCTCTCTCTCCTCCCCCTCTCCCTGTCTCTCTCTCTCCTCCCCCTCTCCCTGTCTGCCTCTCTCTCCTCCCCCTCCCCCTCTCCCTGTCTCTCTCTCTCCTCCTCCCTTCTCCCTGTCTCTCTCTCTCACCTCCCCCTCTCTCTCTCTCTCTCTCTCTCTCTCCTCCCCCTCTCCCTGTCTGTCTCTCTCTCTCTCCTCCCCCTCTCCCTGTCTGCCTCTCTCTCCTCCCCCTCTCCCTGTCTGTCTCTCTCTCTCCTCCCCCTCTCCCTGTCTCTCTCTCTCCTCCCCCTCTCCCTGTCTCTCTCTCTCCTCCCCCTCTCCCTGTCTCTCTCTCTCTCCTCCCCCTCTCCCTGTCTCTCTCTCTCCTCCCCCTCTCCCTGTCTCTCTCTCTCCTCCCCCTCTCCCTGTCTCTCTCTCTCTCCTCCCCCTCTCCCTGTCTCTCTCTCTCTCTCTCCTCCCCCTCTCCTGTCTCTCTCTCTCTCCTCCCCCTCTCCCTGTCTCTCTCTCTCTCCTCCCCCTCTCCCTGTCTGCCTCTCTCTCTCTCCTCCCCCTCTCCCCGTCTCTCTCTCTCCTCCCCCTCTCCCTGTCTCTCTCTCTCTCCACCCCCTCTCCCTGTCTCTCTCTCTCTCCTCCCCCTCTCCCTGTCTGCCTCTCTCTCCTCCCCCTCTCCCTGTCTCTCCTCCCCCTCTCCCTGTCTCTCTCTCTCCTCCCCCTCTCTCTCTCTCTCTCTCTCCTCCCCCTCTCCCTGTCTGTCTCTCTCTCTCTCCTCCCCCTCTCCCTGTCTCTCTCTCTCTCCTCCCCCTCTCCCTGTCTGCCTCTCTCTCCTCCCCCTCTCCCTGTCTCTCTCCTCCCTTCTCCCTGTCTCTCTCTCTCACCTCCCCCCTCTCTCTCTCTCTCTCTCTCTCTCCTCCCCCTCTCCCTGTCTGTCTCTCTCTCTCCTCCTCCCCCTCTCCCTGTCTGCCTCTCTCTCCTCCCCCTCTCCCTGTCTGTCTCTCTCTCTCCTCCCCCTCTCCCTGTCTCTCTCTCTCCTCCCCCTCTCCCTGTCTCTCTCTCTCCTCCCCCTCTCCCTGTCTCTCTCTCTCTCCTCCCCCTCTCCCTGTCTCTCTCTCCTCCCCCTCTCCCTGTCTCTCTCTCTCTCCTCCCCCTCTCCCTGTCTCTCTCTCCTCCCCCTCTCCCTGTCTCTCTCTCTCCTCCCCCTCTCCCTGTCTCTCTCTATCCTCCCCCTCTCCCTGTCTCTCTCTCTCTCCTCCCTCTCCCTGTCTCGCTCTCTCTCTCTCCTCCCCCTCTCCCTGTCTCTCTCTCTCTCCTCCCCCTCTCCCTGTCTCTCTCTCTCCTCCTCCCCCTCTCCCTGTCTGCCTCTCTCTCTCTCCTCCCCCTCTCCCCGTCTCTCTCTCTCTCCTCCCCCTCTCCTGTCTCTCTCTCTCTCCACCCCCTCTCCCTGTCTGTCTCTCTCTCTCTCCTCCCCCTCTCCCTGTCTGTCTCTCTCTCTCTCCTCCCCCTCTCCCTGTCTGTCTCTCCTCCCCCTCTCCCTGTCTGTCTCTCCTCCCCCTCTCCCTGTCTCTCTCTCCTCCCCTCTCCCTGTCTCTCTCTCTCCTCCCCCTCTCCCTGTCTCTCTCTCTCCTCCCCCTCTCCCTGTCTGCCCCTCTCTCCTCCCCCTCCCCCCTGTCCGTCTGTCTCTCCTCCCCCTCTCCCTGTCTGTCTTTCTCACTGACCGAGTGAGGGCTCCATCTCTTCCCCTCCTTCCCTCCCCATCTCTCCTTTTCTCCCCCATCTCTCCTTCCCTCCCCCATCTCTCCTTCCCTCCCCCATCTCTCCTTCCCTCTGTCCATCTCCCTCTCTTTTTTCCATTAGGTCAAGCACTAACATGTAACTTAACCTAACAGACTGTAAATACCTCTTTATTCTATGCCATACTCACCTCATAGAACCCTCAAACTCAACTCTGGACCTTGAAGCCAGTTCCACTGCATTTTTCCATTGTTCCCCTCTAATCAGGGACTAATTTAGACCTGGGACACCAGGAGGGTGCAATTAATTACCAGGTAGAACAGAAAACCAGCAGGCTCCGGACCTCGTAGGGTATGAGTTGAATACCTCTGCCAATACCTCTGCCATAGAGCCTATGGAGTAGTAAACAATTGTTTTATGTACTGTAGTCTACTGCCCCCCAGTGGACACACAGGGAATTGCAAACATGCTCAACGCATTCATAGACATTAGACAACATAAATTGCGACATACTTCTCCTGTTGAACAGATAGATATAATCTTCTGCAAAAAGATGCTGTTTATATCCTCCATTTGATTTACATATTTGAATGATATATTTAAACATAGCTAATATAATGTTATCATCATTGGACCAGAAGTGAGATTTTGTGAGCTGATAGAAAAGGTGTTTTGGTGATTCTGAACTCCACACAACTGGAGAGAGAGAGGGGAACTAACAGAACACTACTTTAATAGAGAGGAACTAACAGAACACTACTTTAATATAGAGGAACTAACAGAACACTGCATTAATAGAGAGGAACTAACAGAACACTACTTTAATATAGAGGAATTAACAGAACACTGCTTTAATATAGAGGAACTAACAGAACACTACATTAATATAGAGGACCTAACAGAACACTACTTTAATATAGAGGAACTAACAGAACACTACATTAATATAGAGGAACTAACAGAACACTACATTAATATAGAGGAACTAACAGAACACTACTTTAATATAGAGGTACTAACAGAACACTACTTTAATATAGAGGAACTAACAGAACACTACATTAATATAGAGGAATTAACAGAACACTACTTTAATATAGAGGCATTAACAGAACACTGCATTAATAGAGAGGAATTAACAGAACACTACTTTAATATAGAGGAACTAACAGAACACTACTTTAATATAGAGGATTTAACAGAACACTGCATTAATAGAGAGGAACTAACAGAACACTACTTTAATATAGAGGAACTAACAGAACACTACTTTAATATAGAGGAACTAACAGAACACTACATTAATATAGAGGAATTAACAGAACACTACTTTAATATAGAGGAACTAACAGAACACTACTTTAATATAGAGGAATTAACAGAACACTACTTTAATATAGAGGAATTAACAGAACACTACTTTAATATAGAGGAACTAACAGAACACTACTTTAATATAGAGGATTTAACAGAACACTGCATTAATAGAGAGGAACTAACAGAACACTACTTTAATATAGAGGAACTAACAGAACACTACTTTAATATAGAGGAACTAACAGAACACTACATTAATATAGAGGAATTAACAGAACACTACTTTAATATAGAGGAACTAACAGAACACTACTTTAATATAGAGGAATTAACAGAACACTACTTTAATATAGAGGAATTAACAGAACACTGCATTAATAGAGAGGAATTAACAGAACACTACTTTAATATAGAGGAACTAACAGAACACTACATTAATATAGAGGGATTAACAGAACACTACTTTAATATAGAGGAACTAACAGAACACTACATTAATATAGAGGAATTAACAGAACACTACTTTAATATAGAGGCTTTAACAGAACACTGCATTAATAGAGAGGAATTAACAGAACACTACTTTAATATAGAGGAACTAACAGAACACTGCATTAACATAGAGGAACTAACAGAACACTACTTTAATATAGAGGACCTAACAGAACACTACATTAATATAGAGGAATTAACAGAACACTACTTTAATATAGAGGACCTAACAGAACACTACTTTAATAGAGAGGAACTAACAGAACACTGCATTAATAGAGAGGAACTAACAGAACACTACTTTAATATAGAGGAACTAACAGAACACTACTTTAATATAGAGGAATTAACAGAACACTGCATTAATAGAGAGGAATTAACAGAACACTACTTTAATATAGAGGAACTAACAGAACACTGCATTAACATAGAGGAACTAACAGAACACTACTTTAATATAGAGGAACTAACAGAACACTACTTTAATATAGAGGAATTAACAGAACACTACTTTAATATAGAGAAACTAACAGAACACTACTTTAATATAGAGGAACTAACAGAACACTACTTTAATATAGAGGACCTAACAGAACACTACATTAATATAGAGGAACTAACAGAACACTACTTTAATAGAGAAGAACTAACAGAACACTACTTTAATATAGAGGAACTAACAGAACACTACTTTAATATAGAGGAACTAACAGAACACTGCATTAATATAGAGGAATTAACAGAACACTACTTTAATATAGAGGCACTAAAAGAACACTGCATTAATATAGAGGAACTAACAGAACACTACTTTAATAGAGAGGAACTAACAGAACACTACTTTAATATAGAGGAATTAACAGAACACTACTTTAATATAGAGGAACTAACAGAACACTACATTAATATAGAGGAATTAACAGAACACTACTTTAATATAGAGGAATTAACAGAACACTACTTTAATATAGAGGAACTAACAGAACACTACTTTAATATAGAGGGACTAACAGAACACTACATTAATATAGAGGAACTAACAGAACACTACTTTAATATAGAGGAACTAACAGAACACTGCTTTAATATAGAGGAACTAACAGAACACTACATTAATATAGAGGAACTAACAGAACACTACTTTAATATAGAGGAACTAACAGAACACTACTTTAATATAGAGGAACTAACAGAACACTACATTAATATAGAGGAACTAACAGAACACTACTTTAATAGTTAAACCCACATCTGGTAGTGAACCAACCATGAACACACAAACACACTCAATTGAAGTGTCTCTGTATTCACTATCTCTTTTCTGTATTCTGTGTGTGAGTGTCAGTGAGTGAATGAGTGAATGAGTGAGTGTGAGTGTAGATGAGTGTTAGTGTGTGTGTGTGTGTGTGGGGGGGGAGGGGGGGGGGGGGGGTTGTGAATAAGCTCACTCACTTATTCATTCATTCATTCATTTAATCCCTCATTCATTCAATAATTCACTCACTCATTCATTCACTCAATCATTCAATCACTCATTCAATCACTCATTCATAGAGAACAGATACACACAGTGAAGGATGGTATGAGGAGAGGGTTAGGGTTAGGCTTAGGCTTAGGGTTAGGGTTAGGGTTAGGGTTAGGGTTAGGCTTAGGCTTAGGCTTAGGCTTAGGCTTAGGCTTAGGCATTAGGTTAAGGTTAGGCGTTAGGGTTAGCAGTGTGGTTAAGGTTAGGGTTAAGGTTAGAGTTAGGTTTAAAATCTGATTTTATGACTTTGTGGCTGTGCCAGCTAGTGACAACTCTGCAGAGCTGCCTCCAGGGCAAGATTCATGACAATAAATGCCAACCTGCAAGGAGGGAGGGAGGAGAGGAACAGAGGAGGGAGGAGAGGAACAGAGGAGGGAGGAGAGGGACAGAGGAGGGAGGAGAGGAACAGAGGAGGGAGGAGAGGAACAGAGGAGGGTGGAGAGGAACAGAGGAGGGAGGAGAGGAACATAGGAGGGTGGAGAGGAACAGAGGAGGGTGGAGAGGAACAGAGGAGGGAGGAGAGAGGAGGGAGGAGAGGAACAGAGGAGGGAGGAGAGGAACAGAGGAGGGATGAGAGGAACAGAGGAGGGAGGAGAGGAACAGAGGAGGGATGAGAGGTACAGAGGAGGGAGGAGAGGAACAGAGGAGGGAGGAGAGGAGGGAGGAGAGGAACAGAGGAGGGAGGAGAGGAGGGAGGAGGGAGGAGAGGAACAGAGGAGGGAGGAGAGGTAGGGAGGAGGGAGGAGAAGAGGGAGGAGAGGTACAGAGGAGGGAGGAGAGGAACAGAGGAGGGAGGAGAGGAGGGAGGAGAGGAACACAGGAGGGTGGAGAGGTACAGAGGAGGGAGGAGAGGAACAGAGGAGGGAGGAGAGGTAGGGAGGAGGGAGGAGAGGAGGTACAGGAGGGAGGAGAGGAACAGAGGAGGAGGAGAGAGAGAGGAAGACACAGGAGGGAGGAGAGGAACAGAGGAGGGAGGAGAGGAACAGAGGAGGGAGGAGAGGAACAGAGGAGGGAGGAGAGGCAGGAGGAGGGAGGAGAGGAACAGAGGAGGGAGGAGAGGAACAGAGGAGGGAGGAGAGGAACAGAGGGAGGGAGGAGAGACGAGGGAGGGAGAGGGAACAGAGGAGGGAGGAGAGGAACAGAGGAGGGAGGAGAGGAACAGGAGGGAGGAGAGGTACAGAGGAGGGAGAGGTACAGAGGAGGGAGGAGAGGTACAGAGGAGGGAGGAGAGGAGAGAGAGGAGGGAGGAGAGGAACAGAGGAGGGAGGAGAGGAACAGAGGAGGGAAGAGAGGAGAGGACAGAGGAGGAGGAGAGGAACAGAGGAGGGAGGAGAGGGACAGAGGAGGGAGGAGAGGAACAGAGGAGGGAGGAGAGGGACAGAGGAGGGAGGAGAGGGACAGAGGAGGGAGGAGAGGGACAGAGGAGGGAGGAGAGGGACAGAGGAGAGGAGGAGGAGGGAAGAGGAGGGAGGAGAGGAGGGAGGAGGGAGGAGAGGGACAGAGGAGGGAGGAGAGGGACAGAGGAGGGAGGAGAGGAACAGAGGAGGGTGGAGAGGAACAGAGGAGGGAGGAGAGGACAGAGGAGGGAGAGGGACAGAGGAGGGAGGAGAGGAACAGAGGAGGGTGGAGAGGAACAGAGGAGGGAGGAGGGAGGAGAGGAGGGCGGAGAGGAACAGAGGAGGGAGGGAGAGGGACAGAGGAGGGAGGAGAGGAACAGAGGAGGGAGGAGAGGAACAGAGGAGGGAGGAGAGGAACAGATGAGGGAGGAGAGGAACAGAGGAGGGAGGAGAGGAACAGAGGAGGGAGGAGAGGAACAGAGGAGGGAGGAGAGGTGTGTGTGTGTCCTCTAACACTGCTGTCACCTTGCAAAGTCATAAACACACCCTTTTTCTCTCTCACACACACACACATACACACACACACCATTGACTGTGTGCATTGCGTAGCTGTCCAGCTGTCTTGTGTGTGATGACTGGGTCAGTCTGTCTATAGTACATAAAGATGCCTTATCTGTCCCTCACGTCATTTGCATGTGAAATACATTGGCACTTACATCAAAACCAGTGCTGGCGACTTCTAACCACTTCTAGCCACCACACACACACACACACACACACACACACGTACACACAAACACACACACACACATAT
Source organism: Coregonus lavaretus (assembly GCF_964263955.1). Lineage (NCBI taxonomy): Eukaryota > Metazoa > Chordata > Actinopteri > Salmoniformes > Salmonidae > Coregonus > Coregonus lavaretus. The sequence continues at coordinate 16,300 of NW_028166371.1, read as the reverse complement.
GCACGCACACACACAGGCCCCAGTATTGTGACATCTGAGCCCTGGTCGGCCAATGTATTTCACATGCAAATGATGTGAGTGATAGATAGGGCATCTTTATATACTACGGACAGACCCAGAGACGATCCAATCAGAGATTAATTTGTTTTGTACAACGGCCCTCATTTTGAAGTCACACAAACGACTTCTAGGATGTCAGATTCAGACTGAATGTATGTAGTGATCAATAGAGCAGAGGAATTACATTCCGGGTGAGTCGTCAGGCAAGAAGCATGTGAGGCTGATTAGAGAATATTTATTTGTATTGGGTCTGTCCTGGTAGGTCTGGGTCACAGAGGGGGAGAGGGGGAGAGAGAGGGAGAGGGGGAGAGGAGGAGAGAGAGGAGGAGGAGGGTCAGAGAGAGAGAGGGGGAAGGGGGAGAGAGAGAGGAGGAGGAGGAGGAGGGTCAGAGAGAGAGAGGGGGAAGGGGAGAGGAAGGGGAGAGAGAGGGAGGAGGAGGGTCAGAGAGAGAGAGAGAGAGAGAGAGAGAGAGAGAGAGAGAGAGAGAGAGAGAGAGAGAGGGGGAGAGGGAGAGCAAAAGAGGGGAAACAGGGATAAAGAGGATGAGGGAAGGAAAATGTGTCGGGGGGACTGGTGAGGGAGTAAGATGGGGGAATGGGGACTGGTGAGGGAGAAAGATGGGGGAATGGGGACTGTTGAGGGAGTAAGATGGGGGAATGGGGACTGGTGAGGGAGTAAGATGGGGGAATGGGGACTGGTGAGGGAGAAAGATGGGGGAATGGGGACTGGTGAGGGACAAAGATGGGGGAATGGGGACTGGTGAGGGAGAAATATGGGGGAATGGGGACTGGTGAGGAGTAAGATGGGGAATGGGGACTGGTGAGGGAGAAAGATGGGGGAATGGGGACTGGTGAGGGTGAAAGATGGGGGAATGGGGACTGGTGAGGGAGAAATATGGGGGAATGGGGACTGGTGAGGGAGAAAGATGGGGGAATGGGGACTGGTGAGGGTGAAAGATGGGGGAATGGGGACTAGTGAGGGTGAAAGATGGGGGAATGGGACTGTGAGGGAGGAAGATGGGGGAATGGGGACTGGTGAGGGAGAAAGATGGGGGAATGGGGACTGTGAGGGAGGACGATGGGGGAATGGGGACTGGTGAGGGTGAAAGATGGGGAATGGGGACTGTGAGGGAAAAGGATGGGGGAATGGGGACTGGTGAGGGATAAAGATGGGGGAATGGGGACTGGTGTGGGAGAAAGATGGGGGAATGGGGACTGGTGAGGGTGAAAGATGGGGGAATGGGGACTGTGAGGAAAAGGATGGGGGATTGGGGACTGGTGAGGGATAAAGATGGGGGAATGGGGACTGGTGTGGGAGAAAGATGGGGGAATGGGGACCGGTGAGGGTGAAAGATGGGGGAATGGGGACCGGTGAGGGAGAAGGCTGGGGGAATGCGGACTGGTGAGGGAGAAAGAGGGGGAATGGGGACTGGTGAGGGAGAAATATGGGGGAATGGGGACTGTGAGGGAAAAGGATGGGGGAATGGGGACTGGTGAGGGATAAAGATGGGGGAATGGGGACTGGTGTGGGAGAAAGATGGGGGAATGGGGACTGGTGAGGGTGAAAGATGGGGGAATGGGGACCGGTGAGGGAGAAGGCTGGGGGAATGGGGACTGGAGAGGGAGAAAGAGGGGGAATGGGGACTGGTGAGGGAGAAAGATGGGGGAATGGGGACTGATGAGGGAGAAAGATGGGGGAATGGGGACTGGTGAGGGTGAAAGATGGGGGAATGGGGACTGGTGAGTGAGTAAGATGGGGAATGGGGACTGGTGAGGTTGCAAGATGGGGGAATGGGGACTGGTGAGGGAGAAAGATGGGGAATGGGGACTGGTGAGGGTGAAAGATGGGGGAATGGGACTAGTGAGGGAGAAAGATGGGGGAATGGGGACTAGTGAGGGAGAAAGATGGGGGAATGGGGACTGGTGAGGGAGAAAGATGGGGGAATGGGGACTGGTGAGGGTGAAAGATGGGGAATGGGGACCGGTGAGGGAGAAGGCTGGGGGAATGGGGACTGGAGAGGGAGAAAGAGGGGGAATGGGGACTGGTGAGGTTGAAAGATGGGGGAATGGGGACTGGTGAGGGAGTAAGATGGGGAATGGGGACTGGTGAGGTTGAAAGATGGGGGAATGGGGACTGGTGAGGGAGTAAGATGGGGAATGGGGACTGGTGAGGTTGCAAGATGGGGGAATGGGGACTGGTGAGGGTGAAAGATGGGGGAATGGGGACTAGTGAGGGAGAAAGATGGGGGAATGGGGACTGGTGAGTGAGGAAGATGGGGGAATGGGGACTGGTGAGGGTGAAAGATGGGGGAATGGGGACTGGTGAGGGTGAAGAAAAAGGCAGTGACAGTGAAACAGAGGGGACAAAGGCTGACAGACGAAAATGGTTGAAGAGGGAAAGAAAGATAGAGAAAGAAGTCAGAGAGAAGCTTTCTGAAATTGAACTGCATTGAAATTGCTCAGAACTTTCTCGAGAACTCCTTGACACCCCTTGTCAGGTTTCTGTTATACCTGTTAGTTTAGCTTCAGAGAAAATTCCTGCCTGACTTAAATAGTTGTTACTATAGTCAGTCCTTTCCTGTGAACTCTGGTCATTATAGAAAATAACACCTTGACTTCAAGATGAGTGGCATTCCACACAGAACCAGTCAGGCCAACCATAGGCAGGCAGCAGCTAATGTGTGTGTACGCACACATGCACAAATACACACACACACACACACACACACACACACACACACACAACCACCCACTTAACTTTCCTCTGTGCTACTACAACACCATACAGTACGTTCACCAATATCCTGATTTCAACCACTTTATCAAAGGACTACCATTCTACTTGTTCTACGTCTATGTTCTGCTCTCTCCCCCCCTTCTACTGAATATAGCCTGGTGGTCAAGTATGGAGCTAGGTTACTGCAGTATCTTCACACACACACACACACACACTGGTGGTCAAGTATGGAGCTAGGTTACTACAGTATCTTCACACACACACACACACACACACACACACACACTGGTGGTCTAGTATGGAGCTAGGTTACTGCAGTATCTTCACACACACACACACACACACACACACACACCCATCCACCCAGGAAATACCAACAACGAACAGTCAGCCATAATACTCATGCATAAAAACACACCCATCCACCCAGGAAATACCAACAACGAACAGTCAGCCATAATACTCATGCATAAAAACACAATAATGAAAGAAAAGCATTGTAAATTTGAAATTTGTAAAGTTAGTGTTGGAGAGGTGATTTTATTTTTTGTTATCTATCAATAATGACAAACCTCCTGGTATTGACATCTTAGATGGAAAGCAACTGAGGATGGTAGATGACTCTATAGCCACTCCTATCTGTCATATCTTTAATCTGAGCCTAGAGGAAAGTCTTTGTCCTCAGGCCTGGAGGGAAGCCAAAGTAATTCCGCTACCCAAGAATGGTAAAGCGGCCTTTGCTGGTTCTAACAGCAGACCTATAAGCTTGCTGCCAGCTCTTAGCAAACTGTTGGAAAAAACTGTGTTTGACCAAATGCAATGCTATTTCTCTGTAAATAAATTGACAACAAATTGACAACAGACTTTCAGCATGCTTATAGAGAAGGGCACTCAACATGTACTGCACTGACACAAATGACTGATGATTGGTTGAAATAAATTGATAATAAGAAGATTGTGGGAGCTGTACTGTTAGATTTCAGTGCAGCCTTTGATATAATTGACCATAACCTGTTGCTGAGAAAACGTACACTACCGGTCAAAAGTTTTAGAACACCTACTCATTCAAGGGTTTTTCTTTCTTTTTTACTATTTTCTACATTGTAGAATAATAGTGAAGACATCAAAGCTATGAAATAACACATATGGAATCATGTTGTAACCAAAAAAGTGTTAAACAAATCAAAATATACTCTTGGCATTCTCTCAACCAGCTTCATGAGGTAGTCACCTGGAATGCATTTCAATTAACAGGTGTGCCTTCTTAAAAGTTAATTTGTGGAATTTATTTCCTTCTTAACGCGTTTGAGCCAATCAGTTGTGTTGTGACAAGGTAGGGGGGGTATACAGAAGATAGCCCTATTTGGTAAAAGACCAAGTCCATATTATGTCAAGAACAGCTCAAATAAGCAAAGAGAAACGACAGTCCATCATTACTTTACGATATGAAGGTCGGTCAATACAGAACATTTCAAGAACTTTGAAAGTTTCTTCAATGGCAGTCACAAAAACCATCAAGCGCTATGATGAAACTGGCTCTCATGAGGACCACCACAGGAATGGAAGACCCAGAGTTACCTCTGCTGCAGAGGATAAGTTCATTAGAGTTACCAGCCTCAGAAATTGCAGCCCAAATAAATGCGACACAGAGTTCAAGTAACAGACACATCTCAACATCAACTGTTCAGAGTACACTGTGTGAATCAGGCCTTCGTGGTCGAATTGCTGCAAAGAAACCACTACTAAAGGACACCAATAAGAAGAAGAGACTTGCTTGGGCCAAGAAACATGAGCAATGGACATTAGACCGGTGGAAATGTGTCCTTTGGTCTGGAGTCCAAATTGGAGATTTTTGGTTCCAACCGCCGTGTCTTTGTGAGACGCGGTGTGGGTGAACGGATGATCTCCGCATGTGTATTTCCCACCGTAAAGCATGGAGGAGGAGGTGTTATGGTGTGGGGGTGCTTTGCTGGTGACACCGTCTGTGATTTATTTAGAATTCAAGGCACAATTAACCAGCATGGCTACCACAGCATTCTGCAGCGATACGCCATCCCATCTGGTTTGGGCTTAGTGGGACTATCATTTGTTTTTCAACAGGACAATGACCCAACACACCTCCAGGCTGTGTAAAGGCTATTTGACCAAGAAGGAGAGTGATGGAGTGCTGCATCAGATGACCTGGCCTCCACAAACCCCCGACCTCAACCAAATTGAGATGGTTTGGGATGAGTCGGACCACAGAGTGAAGGAAAAGCAGCCAACAAGTGCTCAGCATATGTGGGAACTCCTTCAAGACTGTTGGAAAAGCATTCCAGGTGAAACTGGTTGAGAGAATGCCAAGAGTGTGCAAAGCTGTCATCAAGGCAAAGGGTGGCTATATATGAAGAATCTCAATTATAAAATATATTTTGATTTGTTTAACACTTTTTTGGTTACTACATGATTCCATATGTGTTATATCATAGTTTTGATGTCTTCACAATTTTTTTACAATGTAGAAAATAGTAAAGAATAAAGGAAAAACCCTTGAATGAGTAGGTGTTCTAAAGCTTTTGACCGGTAGTGTATGTGTTATGGCTTTTCAACATCTGCCATATCGTGAATTCAGAGCTATCTATCTGATAGAACTCAGAGGGTTTTCTTTAATGGAAGCTTCCTTATGTCAAATATGTACAGTGTGGTGTACCGCAGGGCAGTTCTCTAGGCCCTCTACTTTTTCTATTTTTACCAATGACCTGCCACTGGCATTAAACAAAGCCTGTGTGACCATGTATGCTGATGATTCAACCATATACATGTCAGCAACCACAGCTTATGAAGTCACTGAAACCCTTAAGGAGTTGCAATCAGTTTTGGAATGGGTGGCCAGTAATAACCTGGTCCTGAACATCTCTAAACTAAAAGCATTGTATTTGGTACAAATCATTCCCTAAGTTCTAGACCTCAGCTGAATCTGGTAATGAATAGTGTGGCTGTTGAACAAGTTGCAGAGACTAAATTACTTGGTTTTACCTTAGATTGTAAACTGTCATTGTCAAAACATATAGATTCAATGGTTGTACAGATGGGGAGAGGTCTGTCCATAATAAAGAGATGTTCCGCTTTTTTGACACCAGATTCCACAAAGCAAGTCCTGCAGGCTATAGTTTTGTCTTATCTTGATTATTGTCCAGTCGTGTGGTCGAGTGATGCTAAGAAAGTCCTAGTTAAGCTGCAGCTGGCCCAGAACAGAGCGGCACGTCTTGCTCTTCATTGTAATCAGAGGGTTAATATCAATACTATGCATGCCAGTCTCTCTTAGGTAAGAGTTGAGGAGAAACTGACTACATCACTTCTTCTTTTTATAAGAAACGTTAATGTGTTGAAAATCCCTAATTGTTTGCATAGTCAACATACGCACAGCTCTGACACACACACTTACTCCACCAGACATGCCACCAGGGGTCTTTTCACAGTCCAGAACAAATTCAAGAAAGCATACAGTATTATATAGAGCCATTATTGCGTGGAACTCCCTTCCATCTCATATTGCTCAAGTAAACAGCAAACCTGGTTTAAAACAACATATATAGTAACACCTCTCCCCTATTTGACCTAGATATTCTGTGCGTATGTATTGATATGTAGGCTGTGTGCTGTTTTTAAATTGATGTAGTTCTGTCCTTGAGCTGTTCTTGTCTATTAATGTTCTGTATTATGTCATGTTTCATGTTTTGTGTGGACCCCAGGAAGAGTAGCTGCGACTTTTGTAACAGCTAATAGGCATCCTAATGAAATACCAAATACCAAAATACCCACACACACTCACTCACCCACCCACCGACACACATAGTCCGAGACTAAACCACATGAAAACAACACTAGACACTATGGAACACAAAGCTTTTACTATCTCATCCTGGAATATACAAGGTCTGAGGTCATCTGCCTTTGGCCTAAAGAGCAGGAACCCAGACTTCATCAAAGAAATCAGAAATACAGATATTGTCATCCTACAAGAAACATGGTATAGAGGAGACGGACCCACTGGTTTCCCTCTAGGTTACAGAGAGCTGGTAGTCCCATCCACCAAACTACCAGGTGTGAAACAGGAAAGGGATTCAGGGGGTATGCTAATTTGGTATAGAGCAGATCTAACCCACTCTATTAAATTAGTCAAAACAGGAACATTTTACATCTGGCTAGAAATTAATAAGGAAATGATCCCAACCTATATCCACCCAATAGAATCCCCATACATTAAGGATGACAGCTTCTCCATCCTAGAGGGGGAGATCAATTATTTCCAGGCCCAGGGACATGTACTAGTCTGTGGCGACCTAAATGCCAGAACTGGACAAGAACCAGACACTCTCAGCACACAGGGAGGTGACAGTATTCCCTCCCAAATATGCCCCCCTACACACACCCACCCAAGTTCTGAGTGATGCTCTGCTCTGAAGACACCATAGTGCTACTGTAGTCATAGTGTCTCTCTCTCTTTTCAATGTTCCTCTCTTCCCCCTTTTCCTCCTCTATCCCTTCCCCCATCCCTCTGTTCTCCTTATTTCCACTTGCTACCCTGGATAGTTTCCTTGCCATGCCCGGCTCTGCCCCCAACACACACACACACTCTCACCACTATACAATCTACTGTACACACACACAGAGAGAGACAGAGAGACAGAGAGAGAGACAGAGACAGAGAGAGAGAGAGAGAGAGAGAGAGAGAGAGAGAGAGAGAGAGAGAGAGAGAGAGAGAGAGAGAGAGAGAGAGAGAGAGAGAGAGAGAGAGAGAGAGAGAGAGAGAGAGAGAGAGAGAGACAGAGACAGAGACAGAGACAGAGACAGAGACAGAGACAGAGACAGAGACAGAGAGAGAGAGAGAGAGAGAGAGAGAGAGAGAGAGAGAGAGAGAGAGAGAGACAGAGAGACAGAGACAGAGACAGAGACAGAGACAGAGACAGAGACAGAGACAGAGACAGAGAGAGAGAGAGAGAGAGAGAGAGAGAGAGAGAGAAAACATCTGCTGTGCATTACAAGCCATAGGGGGACGCCTCGGACTCTCGCCTCGCTCCCACTCAGGGTCCTACACACACAAACCAAGGTCGTACCTCATTTCCTGAACGTGGGGCCATCAGCGTCACTCCTCTCCTCCAACACTCTCTCTCTCCGTCTCCCATCCCCACATCTCTTATTTTCTTCCCTCCTTCCACCTCACATCCCCCCATCCACACTTATTTACTTAACAGAACTCCAAGACCTGACAACATTCTAGATGTCATTACTTAACAGAACTCTAAGACCTGACAACATTCTAGACATCATTACTTAACAGAACTCCAAGACCTGACAACATTCTAGATGTCATTACTTAACAGAACTCCAAGACCTGACAACATTCTAGATGTCATTACTTAACAGAACTCCAAGACCTGACAACATTCTAGATGTCATTACTTAACAGAACTCCAAGACCTGACAACATCCTAGACATCATTACTTAACAGAACTCCAAGACCTGACAACATTCTAGACGTCATTCCTCTCTCTCTGTGTGTGTGGCGAGGCAGACGACCAGACGCCAGGATCGAGGCCTTTTGCCCAGCGTGAGCACACACACCCTGTCATCTCTAGAACCACACACACACCCTGCGACAGGAGCAGCAGGTACACAGGCATTACTCCTCCTCACAGTAGTCTGACCCAGAGAGAATTCAAACAGACAGACAAACCTGCGTCATGCCCAGACATTGGACTAACTTCAGAGTAATGACTCGTTGCCAGAGCTTGAGAAATATGTAATAAATCTCTATTATTTATCTCTCTCGCTCTCTTTCTCTCCCTCTATCTCCCTCCTTCATCGCTCTCTTCCCCTCCCTGTCTCTATCTCCCTCCTTCATCGCTCTCTTCCCCTCCCTGTCTCTATCTCCCTCCTTCATCGCTCTCTTCCCCTCCCTCTATCTCCCTCCTTCATCGCTCTCTCTCTCCCTCTATCTCCCTCCTTCATCGCTCCCTTTCCCTCCCTGTCTCTATCTCCCTCCTTCATCGCTCTCTTTCTCTCCCTCTATCTCCCTCCTTCATCGCTCTCTTCCCCTCCCTGTCTCTATCTCCTTCATCGCTCTCTTTCCCTCCCTGTCTCTATCTCCTTCATCGCTCTCTTTCCCTCCCTGTCTCTATCTCCTTCATCGCTCTCTTTCCCTCCCTGTCTCTATCTCCCTCCTTCAACGCTCTCTTCCCCTCCCTGTCTCTATCTCCCTCCTTCATCGCTCTCTTCCCCTCCCTCTATCTCCCTCCTTCATCGCTCTCTCTCTCCCTCTATCTCCCTCCTTCATCGCTCTCTTTCTCTCCCTCTATCTCCCTCCTTCATCGCTCTCTTTCCCTCCCTGTCTCTATCTCCTTCATCGCTCTCTTTCTCTCCCTCTATCTCCCTCCTTCATCGCTCTCTTTCCCTCCCTGTCTATCTCCCTCCTTCACCGCTCTCTTTCCCTCCCTGTCTCTATCTCCCTCCTTCATCGCTCTCTTCCCCTCCCTGTCTCTATCTCCCTCCTTCATCGCTCTCTTCCCCTCCCTGTCTCGATCTCCTTCATCGCTCTCTTTCCCTCCCTGTCTCTATCTCCCTCCTTCATCGCTCTCTTTCCCTCCCTGTCTCTATCTCCCTCCTTCATCGCTCTCTTCCCCTCCCTGTCTCTATCTCCCTCCTTCATCGCTCTCTTCCCCTCCCTGTCTCTATCTCCTTCATCGCTCTCTTTCCCTCCCTGTCTCTATCTCCCTCCTTCATCGCTCTCTTCCCCTCCCTGTCTCTATCTCCTTCATCGCTCTCTTCCCCTCCCTGTCTCTATCTCCCTCCTTCATCGCTCTCTTCCCCTCCCTGTCTCTATCTCCTTCACAGCTCTCTTCCCCTCCCTGTCTCTATCTCCCTCCTTCATCGCTCTCTTCCCCTCCCTGTCTCTATCTCCCTCCTTCATCGCTCTCTTCCCCTCCCTGTCTCTATCTCCCTCCTTCACAGCTCTCTTCCCCTCCCTGTCTCTATCTCCCTCCTTCACCACTCTCTTCCCCTCCCTGTCTCTATCTCCCTCCTTCATCGCTCTCTTCCCCTCCCTGTCTCTATCTCCCTCCTTCATCGCTCTCTTTCCCTCCCTGTCTCTATCTCCCTCCTTCATCGCTCTCTTCCCCTCCCTGTCTCTATCTCCCTCCTTCATCGCTCTCTTCCCCTCCCTGTCTCTATCTCCCTCCTTCACAGCTCTCTTCCCCTCCCTGTCTCTATCTCCCTCCTTCACCACTCTCTTCCCCTCCCTGTCTCTATCTCCCTCCTTCATCGCTCTCTTCCCCTCCCTGTCTCTATCTCCTTCACAGCTCTCTTCCCCTCCCTGTCTCTATCTCCCTCCTTCATCGCTCTCTTCCCCTCCCTGTCTCTATCTCCCTCCTTCATCGCTCTCTTCCCCTCCCTGTCTCTATCTCCCTCCTTCACCACTCTCTTCCCCTCCCTGTCTCTATCTCCCTCCTTCACCACTCTCTTCCCCTCCCTGTCTCCATCTCCTTCATCGCTCTCTTTCCCTCCGTCTCTATCTCCCTCCTTCATCACTCTCTTCCCCTCCCTGTCTCTATCTCCTTCATCGCTCTCTTCCCCTCCCTGTCTCTATCTCCCTCCTTCACCACTCTCTTCCCCTCCCTGTCTCTATCTCCTTCATCGCTCTCTTTCCCTCCCTGTCTCTATCTCCCTCCTTCCCCTCTTTCTAAACACACTTCATAATTATTCTATCCATTCAACAAGTGAACAAGCTTCTCTCAGAGGCTCCACATGACATTAAGATAAAAGACAAGAGATAGGATTAGAGACAGATACATCTACCTGTACACAGACACACACACACACACACACACACTACCTGTATGTTGCTTAGATCCCCCATTTCCTCCAAAAATAAAACATCCTTCTCACAGACTGTTCTACAGACTGGTTATGTCATGTCCCTACCAGGGATGCACTCTATGGTACTGTGAGCGTCATGTGAGCCTGGGTACAGGCAGTCTTCTCCCTGGCCTGGGGCTAGAGGGTATGGGTTGAACAGACACTTGGTTGTGAGGCCTCTGCTCTGCAGTGCTTTTCAGCATAAAAAAGGTATGAATACAAAATGAGTCATTGTGAAGTTGGTTTTGACATTAATCGTCATATTGAATAGATACAGTGCATTCGGAAGGTATTCAGCCCCCTTGACTTTTTCCACATTTTGTTACGTTACAGCCTTTATTCTAAAATTGATTAAATTGTTTTGTTTTTTTTCCCTCATCAATCTACACACAATACCCCATAATGACAAAGCGAACGTAACAAAATGTGGAAAAAGTCAAGGGGTCTGAATACCTTCTGAATGCATACAGTGATTTTCAGTGAAAAGGTATGAAAATAAATGAGTAATTGTGAATGTGAAGTTGGTTTTGATATGAATCATTATATCGTCATGTGGTAATGACCATGCTTCTACTGGTCATGTGTTGACTGGCCAGATCGCTAATAATCCACGAAATGAAAGCTAGACAGTCAGGGAGCATAGAAACTTCCAAAATCAATCGATAGAGGACTATCAAATTGCACATTTTGACGACGAGGAATAATAAAACATTTTCAGTGTGGCCCTCCGGACCTTGTTGAAGAGAGAATGCGGTCCCCGGGACAAAATGAGTTTGACACCCCTGCTTTAGACAAAATCAAGACATCAATATACTTGTAATGTTTTTTGTATGAAAAATATTTAATTACATTTTAATTTGAGAAAATTCTGATTTTTATCTCCCTGCGATTAAATTGATAAAATAAATATATAAAATTTCAATCAATCACATTTTATTTATAAAGCCCTTTTTACATCAGCAGATGTCACAAAGTGCTATACAGAAACCCAGCCTAAAACCCCGAACAGCAAGCAATGCAGATATAGTTTGACAGCCCTAGAAAATACCACTGCAAACTGCAGATGTTGAATAACATTCACACTAGTCTTAACTGCTGTGGACAGTGAAGTAATAACCGCCAGGATAACAGTGTGTCCACATTGATTTGTAGAGTCCAATGGGACTGTATGCATACCCTAGCCGGCTTCCACCCGGTTACGTAACCCTGCACCTTAGAGGCTGCTGCCCCATATACATAGACTTGGAATCACTGGCCACTTTAATAATGGAACACTAGTCACTTTAACCCTCCCGTTGTCCTAGGGTCAAAATGACCCGCCACTGTGTTGAACCAACTTTATTTAATTTTTATATTTTTTGGATCATTTGTGAGAAGGAGGCAGTGATACTTTCTTTAAAGTCTCACTGCCTCCTTCTCACAAATGATCCCCAAAATATAAAAATTAAATAAAGTTGGTTCAACACAGTGGCGGGTCATTTTGACCCTAGGACAACGGGAGGGTTAATAATGTTTACATACTGCTTTACTCATCTCATATGTATATACTGTATTCTATTCTACTGTATTTTAGTCTATGCCACTCCAACATTGTTCATCCTAATATTTCTAATATTCCTTAATTCCATTATTTTACTTCTAGATTGTGTGTATTGTTGTGAATTGTTAGATATTACTGCACTGTTGGAGCTAGAAACACAAGCATTTCTCTACACCCGCAATAACATCTGCTAAACATGTGTTTGTGACAAATACAATTTGATTTGATTAGATTTTTGTTTAGCTCAACAAATAAAATTCAAACAAAGTAACAAACATCCAAAACAGAACTCTCCATATTCATCACTTATTTATCACATATTCATCACATGAATGTCTACACTATACTCACAGTATCTCTAGACAGACGGGCTGCTTCTGGCAACCAACGCCCCAGCTTAATACAACTGTAGAAGTTCCGGCGTCAGTTGGGACAGAGAGAACGAGTCGGAAATGGGCAGCGTGTCAGCGGCAACGTCACTGCTGTATCCGCATGTTGCCCTGGCTAAACATGAACACAATCCAGACCCGCATTTTAAGCCCCGCCGACCCAAACTCGTGATTTCTTGGGAGAGTCATCTGTCTGAAGAGGACCCGCCACGTAAAAATGTTTTCCCCTTTAGAAATGTCCTAGAGAAGCTGTTATCCTCCCCAGACCTTGTGCCATTGCCTAACTTGCATTGCTCCAAGGTCTGGGATATCCAAGGCTACATCGTCCACATCGCTAATGCCACACCAAAGACAGAATATGTGGTACACACACACACACACACCACACACACACACCAACACACTACACACCACACACCGTGTTATTACCGTTACTAAATAAGGTGTCAGAGCCTTTCTCCTCCTCCTGTCTCCCCTGTACAGGAGACCTCCTTCTCTTCGAGCGCATCGCTCCTCTCCTCCCTCGCTCTGTCTATCAATATCTCACACTCCTCTTTTCTCCCGTCTTTATTTAGCTTTCTCCTCCGATATGAACTAGTCCTCTCTTCCTCCTCCGATATGAACTAGTCCTCTCTTCCTTCTCCGATCTGAACTAGTCCTCTCTTCCTTCTCTGATCTGAACTAGTGCTCTCTTCTGTCTCTGATCTGAACTAGTCCTCTCTTCCTTCTCTGATCTGAACTAGTCCTCTCTTTCTCCTCCGATATGAACTAGTCCTCTCTTCCTTCTCCGATCTGAACTAGTCCTCTCTTCCTTCTCCGATATGAACTAGTCCTCTCTTCCTTCTCCGATCTGAACTAGTCCTCTCTTCCTTCTCTGATCTGAACTAGTGCTCTCTTCCTTCTCTGATCTGAACTAGTCCTCTCTTCCTTCTCTGATCTGAACTAGTCCTCTCTTTCTCCTCCGATATGAACTAGTCCTCTCTTCCTTCTCCGATCTGAACTAGTCCTCTCTTTCTCCTCCGATATGAACTAGTCCTCTCTTTCTCCTCCGATATGAACTAGTCCTCTCTTCCTTCTCAGATATGAACTAGTCCTCTCTTCCTTCTCCGATATGAACTAGTCCTCTCTTCCTTCTCCGATCTGAACTAGTCCTCTCTTTCTCCTCCGATATGAACTAGTCCTCTCTTCCTCCTCCGATATGAACTAGTCCTCTCTTCCTCCTCCGATATGAACTAGTCCTCTCTTCCTTCTCCGATATGAACTAGTCCTCTCTTCCTTCTCCGATCTGAACTAGTCCTCTCTTTCTCCTCTGATCTGAACTAGTCCTCTCTTTCTCCTCCGATATGAACTAGTCCTCTCTTCCTTCTCCGATCTGAACTAGTCCTCTCTTTCTCCTCCGATATGAACTAGTCCTCTCTTCCTCCTCCGATATGAACTAGTCCTCTCTTCCTCCTCCGATATGAACTAGTCCTCTCTTCCTTCTCCGATATGAACTAGTCCTCTCTTCCTTCTCCGATCTGAACTAGTCCTCTCTTCCTTCTCTGATCTGAACTAGTCCTCTCTTCCTTCTCTGATCTGAACTAGTCCTCTCTTCCTTCTCTGATCTGAACTAGTCCTCTCTTCCTTCTCTGATCTGAACTAGTCCTCTCTACCTCCTCTGATCTGAACTAGTTCTCTCTTCCTCTGATCTGAACTAGTCCTCTCTTCCTTCTCTGATCTGAACTAGTCCTCTCTACCTCCTCTGATCTGAACTAGTCCTCTCTTCCTTCTCTGATCTGAACTAGTCCTCTCTACCTCCTCTGATCTGAACTAGTCCTCTCTACCTCCTCTGATCTGAACTAGTCCTCTCGTCCTCCTCTGATCTGAACTAGTCCTCTCGTCCTCCTCTGATCTGAACTAGTCCTCTCTTCCTCTGAGTCTATCCTTCTCTTTTTATCCATCTCTTCTCCTGTTCTTGTCTTCCTCTCTCCTGCTGTACGCACTCCTCCTTTCCCCCCCCCCCTTTTTATTTATTTCTCCCCGTCCTAGGAGCAGACGACACTGAGAGTGAGGATTCATACACCCACGAGTTGTGTGTGTGTGTCTCCCTCTCCTCCTCCTCATCACATCCCACCAGACTGCCATGGATTCTACTGCGTCAACCCTCCTGACACACACACACACACAGTGCTCTAGTCCAGCCAGACCTACACACATAATTCACAGCAAGGTTTATGTACCAACACACACACACAATAACAAACAGCGACCCACGCGTCACGTCTTCAAAAAAAAACATATTCAAATAAAGTATGTCATGTCAAAGTTTCTTACAGGTTGTTTACAAGGCAAACGATAAAGGAGGAAATATAGAACATCTGCCTCCGTACCGTACAGCTACTAATGAAAGGTTTGGTTATAGCCATCGTTCCTTCACAGCTAACAGCATAAACAACAAACACAGACGTTCCAAGTGACCTGTGTCGTGACCTGTGTCGTGACCTGTGTCGTGACCTGTGTCGTGACCTGTGTCGTGACCTGTGTCGTGTGTTGAGCTGTTTACTGTTTAAACACATATAATAGACAAGACACACACACAAATGGACACACACACACACACACCGTTTGTTTACTAGCACTACGCCTACACACAGCAGAGTCTGCCAGACTTGGAGGCAGGACATTGATCTCACCAAGGCGCCAGAATGCATGCGGCGGGTAGCAGAACTGTTTGTTCTGTTGTTGTGTCCTAGCACCTAGCCACCTATTGACTGCATTTTAAGGGGAAAGCAGCAGTTGCTATATCCATTTTGGGATTTATAAATTCATGATATACCACCTTGATTCTTGAACAATATAACTTATAAATGCCTCATGAGCTTAGTTTAATTGTTGTACCCCATCAGAACCCAAAATACAAGCTTGTTTTACTCCAATATTTGTAAACAACATTAATTTAAACAAACACTGTATAGCCTCAAAACTTTAATTTCACAGTATATATTAAGGAACACCTAACTTTACAAGACCCACAATACTCCTTTTGACAACAGCAGCCATTACGAATGACAAATTCCAAGGGTACATCATGAGGTTGGAGGAAGATCTTTCAGATACAAAGCCCCAACTGACTGGGATAATTTACCTGTAGAAATCAGGCCATTAAAAATCCCACAGTGAATTTAAGAAATACCTTTTTTTAATGTTAAGAACAAACTGCATGTGTTTTTAACTAATAGAAACATCCACATGTGAAGATATAAGTAAATATGTTTTTATTTGTATATAATAGGCAATTAGTTGTATTAGTAGTTTGTATTAGTAGTTTGTATTAGTTATAGGCCTATTGGTAGTAATGTAAGTTGTTGTTTTTTATTAGTTGCCATATTATTGTTGTTTGTTTATTTGTTGTTTTCATTTGGACACTATTGAAAACGAGATGGTGCATCTCAAGAGATTTCATCCTGCAAAATGTCAAAATAACTAAATCAAATAAAACATGGTTAGAACTTGGATATCATGGATGGTCAGGTCTTGCATCCATAGCTCTATGAATTTGAGAGTGATTACATTTCTACAGTCCCATCCCTCTGCTTTTTACCGAAACAGTGGTGTTATTGCTTTGTTATTGTTTTAACTGCTGATTGACACTTTAAAGCAGAAAACAATAAGTAAACCTGGGGAAAAAATGGATTTGGAGC
>NW_028166372.1:0-20730 GCF_964263955.1 Coregonus lavaretus | reverse complement strand
CACCCATCTCTCTTTTTCTCTCTCTTTTTCTCTCTCTCTCTCTCTGTCTCTCTTTCTCTCTCTCTCCTGTCCACATATCTCTCTCTCTCTCTCTCTCTCTCTCTCTGTCTCTCTCTCTCTCTCTCTCTCTCCTGTCCATCCGTCTCTCCTCTCCTCTCCTCTCCTCTCCTCTCCTCTCCTCTCCTCTCCTCTCCTCTCCTCTCCTCTCCTCTCCTCTCCTCTCCTCTCCTCTCCTCTCCTCTCCTCTCCTCTCCTCTCCTCTCTCCTCTCCTCTCCTCTCCTCTCCTCTCCTCCTCTCCTCCACCCCTCCCTGGTGACCCTGATGGCCCTCAGGAATAATTGATGAGGAGCGAGGAGGGGTGGAGTGTTTAGCTGTCTCCCAAACACGTTGTGACACGACGCCCTGGAGATAGGGGCCTGATGCTGGGCAGAGGTGGCAGGGAAGAGAGTGAGTGTGGAGGGGGGATAGAGGGGGGTTTAGGATGGGGCGTCATGGAGGATGGGGAGTCATGGAGGTCTGCTGTTTTTTGCACACGTGGGAAGTAATGAAAGATTGATATTTATTTGACTGGACTGACATACTCCAGAGGGGTAGTGTGTGGTCCCCTAGCAACACATATAAAGACATTCACTGTTCAACTCTAGTTGGAGGTATGTTTTTTAT
This sequence comes from Coregonus lavaretus, assembly GCF_964263955.1. Classification (NCBI taxonomy): domain Eukaryota; kingdom Metazoa; phylum Chordata; class Actinopteri; order Salmoniformes; family Salmonidae; genus Coregonus; species Coregonus lavaretus. Next base: position 20,066 of record NW_028166372.1, on the reverse strand, counting down.
CCTTTCATAAATGAAAATGGAGGCTGCTGTAAAATGTTGTCACATCTCACAGACCCCACTAGTGTTGTCTTGGAGTGCTAGCATAGACAGTAGTGTGTTCGATACTGTTGTCTTGGAGTGCTATCATAGAATATCACATCTCTATTCCGTCCGCATTATGCTTTTACAATACACAAAACAAAAAAACGATGAGCAAGCGGTCAATAAAACAAGAGGTAGTAATGTAACAGTAATGTAATGTGTTTCTCCCAACAGGGCAGAGTTCCCTGTGGCATTAAAAGGGAAATATTCCAAGAGACAAGGTAATGGTCTCTTACGTCGAGAGAGTACCAAACACATTACGACCTGAGCGAGCCTCCTCCTCCTCTGTCAGCACTCAGAGAGCTTGAAACGCATCAAGCGATGCAGAAACGATTCCTTTACGAGATACTAGGGCTTCAGCAGTAGTACAGTATAGCGTTCGTCGTTTATCATGTTTGTCCTCTTGTTTTTTCCTCTCAGACTAACCACTTTGATCTGTACCTTTTACCTAAGCGACATTGTCACAGACGACAAAAACTTAAGAGAAGAGGAGTTGGTTGATTTGAATGGTTGATTTCTTGAAGAATTTGAATATGACAAGGATTAAATACTAACAAGCACTTATTTTATGTCTTCTAATGTGTCCTCGGATGATACGGTATTGCTTCATCTTTGGAGAAAGCGTAGCTGGCTACATGTACAGTGTTATGGATCTGGCTTTCCTGTAATGCTTTTCTGAGTGAGGCGCTCATTCAAAAGGTATGTCTATTCACAAAAACACATGTGGCTCCTGTGTAGCACATATAAACCAATGACCCTCTTGTAAGAGACCTCTGGTTCCCTATTAACATGACCCCAATGAAAATGTGAGGCTGGAGTTTCTCCTGTAAATACACTCCGCTTCTCAGTTTCACCCCTCAAATAAAACTCCATCACACGCAACGTGGAACATCTTAATCCGAGCTCCCCAAAGTACAAGCTCTTAAAACGAGTCTTATAGCAAAAAAAAAAAAGACCAACAGGAAAAATAAACAAATAATGATTATGCTACTGGAAGTACAGAAGGCTTCTTTAAGTGTATGGAATTATTTCTGGTTTAAAGCTCACTCCCTGCCTAGGGCCATGCAATGAGTGGTAATTGTCCTCCTTACCTCTGTCGTTTCTCCCTACCTCACACTTACCATTCCCCTAGCTTAGCCTCTCATTACCTAAACAGAACCCAAGCTTAAAGTTATCCATTTAACTACTCTAATGAAGCATTTCCCCACTTCCTCTCTGCCCATAAACCCACTCACTGCTACAACATCACCCTCTCCTCTCCCTCTCTCACTTTCCCCTCTCCCCCTCTCACCCTCTCCTCTCCCCCTCTCACTTTCCCTCTCCTCCTCTCCCCCTCTCCCCCTCTCACTGTCTCCTCTCCCCCTCTCCCCCTCTCCCCCTCTCCCCCTCTCACCCTCTCCTCTCCCCCTCTCACTTTTCCCTCTCCTCCTCTCCCCCTCTCCCCCTCTCACTGTCTCCTCTCCCCCTCTCCCCCTCTCCCCCTCTCACCCTCTCACCTTCTCACTTTCCCCTCTCCCCCTCTCACCTTCTCTTCTCCCCATCACCATCTCCCCCTCTAACTTTCCCCTCTCCCCCTCCCCTCTCCTCTCCCCCCTCACCCTCTCACTTTCCCCTCTCACCCTCTCCTCTCACCCTCTCACTTTCCCCTCTCCCCCACTCACTTTCCCCTCTCCCCTCCTCCCCCACTCACTTTCCCCTCTCCCCCTCTCCACCTCTCACTTTCCTCTCTCCCTCTCCCCCTCTCACCCTCCTCTCTCCCCCTCTCCCTCTCCCCCTCTCACTTTCCTCTCTCCCCCTCTCCCTCTCCCCCTCTCAATTTCCCCTCTCCCTCTCTCACCGTCTCACTTTCTCCTCTCCCCCTCTCCCTCTCCCCCTCTCCCCCCTCTCCCTCTCCCCCTCTCCCCCTCTCCCCCTCTCCCCCTCTCCCTCTCCCCCTCTCCCCTCTCCCTCTCCCCCTCTCCCCCTCTCCCCCTCTCCCTCTCCCCCTCTCCACCTCTCACTTTCCTCTCTCCCCCTCTCCCTCTCCCCCTCTCACCCTCCTCTCTCCCCCTCTCCCTCTCCCCCTCTCACTTTCCTCTCTCCCCCTCTCCCTCTCCCCCTCTCACTTTCCTCTCTCCCCCTCTCCCTCTCCCCCTCTCACTTTCCCCTCTCCCCCTCTCACCGTCTCACTTTCTCCTCTCCCCCTCTCCCTCTCCCCTCTCCCCCTCTCCCTCTCCCCCTCTCCCCCTCTCCCCCTCTCCCCCTCTCCCTCTCCCCCTCTCCCCCTCTCCCTCTCCCCCTCTCCCCCTCTCCCCCTCTCCCCCTCTCCCTCTCCCCCTCTCACCGTCTCACTTTCCCCTCTCCCCCTCTCCCCCTCTCCCCCTCTCCCTCTCCCCCTCTCCCCCTCTCCCTCTCCCCCTCTCCCCCTCTCCCCCTCTCCCCCTCTCCCTCTCCCCCTCTCACCGTCTCACTTTCCCCTCTCCCCCTCTCCCTCTCCCCCTCTCACTTTCCCCTCTCCCCCTCTCCCCCTCTCACTTTCCCTCTCCCCCCTCACTTTCCCTACTCCACCTCTAACTTTCCCCACTCAAATGGATCATGGGATGAATATTCATGTGTGTGCGCGTGTGCGTGTGCGTGTGTGCGTGTGTGTGTGTGTGAGTGTGAGTGTGCTGTGTGAGTGTGCGTGTGCGTGTGTGAGTGTGCGTGTGTGTGTGAGTGTGCGTGTGTGTGAACAGTAATTTGACTGAAGTGGTGTGTATGGACTCTGTCATCATTTGTAACAGCTTTCCTGTCTGTGAGCCTCTCCTGTCTGGATTACCATAACGTGATGGTGTTGTAATGAGCCTTCTGCAGGGACACTGACTACACTTTAATTCAGTCTGCTATGGTACAGATTACGGTGCAGAAACACAACCCTTTGTGCAGGCATGTGCTCTGCGAGTGTGTGTGTGTGTGTGTAGGGTATGTATAGGGTATGTATACACACACACCCTTTGTAAATCAGTGGTGGTCGGTAAGGTTTAAAGATGAGGGAGGACGATTTTCTTTTTTTATGAGCGTGGCCTTATTTATATTACAGCATATTGGATGACTGTCATTCATATTCCATTCACCCAGCTCAGTGTAACATCGATAGGTTTAGGCTACAACATGATACTAAAATGTTCCCTATACCCATCATGAGGTTGCTACAACCTATGAATGTAGGTGCACAGGTTGAGAGAAAGATTAGAGTAGGTGACAGACAATGACACATTCAATACTGCCTTACACAGTCTTGCCTGCATCTAGCTGATCTGGGGTGTAATTATTAGATCAGCAGTTGCACACACACACACACACACACACACACACATGCACAACATGTCAGTTCATGCTGCAAGAGCTCTGATAGGTTGGAGGACGTCCTCAGGAAGTTGTCATGATTACTGTGTAAGTCTATGGAAGGGGGTGAGAACCACGAGTCTCCTAGGTATTGAAGTCAATGTACCCAGAGGAGGATGGAAGCTAGCTGTCCTCAGGCTACACCATGGTGCTAGCCTACAGAGTGCTGATGAGGCTACTGTAGACCTTCATTGCAGAACAGTGTGCTTTAATCAATTATTTGGTGACGTGAATATATTTAGTATAGTTTCATCAGAAAATGATAACATTTTAAATGTTTCACTATTTTTATTTTTATGAAATTCACTGAGGAGGATGGTCCTCCCCTTCCTCCTCTGAGGAGCCTCCTCTGTTGTACATGTGCTTTGCCTGTGTGTGTATGTGTATGTGTGCGTGTGTGCATGTGTGCATGAGTGCGCACGGAGAAGTGTGCCTGCATCTGTATGGATCCCAAGGGAGTGTCTGTGATGGGATAATATCCTGGATTCCTGTGTCTGTGATGGGATAATATCCTGGATTCCTGTGTCTGTGATGGGATAATATCCTGGATTCCTGTGTCTGTGATGGGATAATATCCTGGATTCCTGTGTCTGTGATGGGATAATATCCTGGATTCCTGTGTCTGTGATGGGATAATATCCTGGATTCCTGTGTCTGTGATGGGATAATATCCTGGATTCCTGTGTCTGTGATGGGATAATATCCTGGATTCCTGTGTCTGTGATGAGAGAGATGTAATATTTAGTTTGCTAGAAATAAGTTTCTTAACACTGCCTGTCTCTACTGTATCTTCCCAAACCCAGCACCAATGTTCTTTTCTCAGTAATGTTCTTTTCTCAGTGTAGTTTTGATTATACATCTAACTCCAACTCAAGATGTATTCAGTTTCTTCTTTCTGCAACCCCAATCTTAGATCGATGCTTTGTGTTGTCTAGAATTGTTTGTGGTTAGTATTGGCTTTTTAATAAAGGGATGGAGGGAGTGAAAGTAGGCTGGACACATGACATTTTTAACAATGCTTTTTTCGGATAAAAACTAGTTCATTGCATCCGCTGTGGAGCCCAGTTTCATAATATTACCATATGTCCCAGCTGCTTGTCGTAGTTTTGAAGTAATCATGAAAGAACAGGCCTTATTTTAGGGTATTTTTCACCCTGCCAGCTCCTATTAGTTCTATTGAGCACCATGGCACCAACTCACCTTCAGAATGTTCCATTCCCAGCCCATTGTTCTACGTCACAATGCCTGCTTTGCTATTGTTGGCAATGAGACCTGCCCAGGTTGAACCAATTGCTGGTAGTTAAAATGTCAACAACAACAAAAAATTACTCATGGAACTCTGAGGTCGTCCCATTGTTTTTTATAGGGGAAATATAGGTATGTCTGTCTATTTCGCAAAATCTCTCAATGTGTATATTTAGATTTTTTCAAGTCGGACACCATTTGAATCAGGAGAATCTCCTCTTTGTAATTATGTAAGTCTGGGTAGCGAGCTCGGTTGTCATCGATCACTAGACCAGAAATAGTCAGAGGTTTTAATTTTTTCCCTACTTCCTCATTACGCAGACATAAGCACAGTTGACGCCATCGAGGTGCGGATGTTTACTTTCTACAGAAGTTTTATTTATTTATTTTGTCCTAAGAACAGATTGTAGTGGTAATATGAAAAGGGATACTTTTTTTTGGTGCCATTTAGGAGGAATGGAATTCTAAGCATCACTCCAGTCAGAAGAGGCCCTGCGAACGTTACATTCAATTAATTTGCTATGGGCTCGCGCTAGTGTTCCAGCTTAGCCAACGTTCTAGTGACGTTTTTCAGCCTTGGGTGAATTTTGACTCATTCTATTGTACAGCCTAGTGGAGGGATGGAGGGATGGAGGCATGGAGGGATGGAGGGATGGAGAGATGGAGGGATGGAGGCATGGAGAGATGGAGGGATGACGAGATGGAGGGATGGAGGGATGACGAGATGGAGGGATTGAGAGATGGAGGGATGGAGGGATGGATGGATGGAGGGATGGAGGGATGGAGGGATGACGAGATGGAGGGATGGAGGGATGGATGGATGGATGGGCAGAGCTCGCATTCTTGAGTGCAAGCGCCGCCGCATTCATGTTCTTACGCCTTGATTTTTTTTGTGTTGTTTTCTAAAGCTAAACTTGTGATGACCCCATGCATGCTACCACAGTGTTATGTCTGTCTCATCCAAAATTCACAGAGAAGGAGGTAGCTTGTTGTTCACAAATACATGCTGATATTGCTTGCTTGTATACACTACCGGTCAAAAGTTTTAGAACACCTACTCATTCAAGGGTTTTTCTTAATTTTACTATTTTCTACTTTGTATAATAATAGTGAAGACATCAAAACTATGAAATAACACATATGGAATCATGTAGTAACCAAAAAAGTGTTCAACAAATCAAAATATATTTTATATTTGAGATTCTTCAAATAGCCACCCTTTGCCTTGATGACAGCTTTGCACACTCTTAGCATTCTCTCAGCCAGCTTCACCTGGAATGCTTTTCCAGCAGTCTTGAAGAAGTTCCCACATATGCTGAGCACTTGTTGGCTGCTTTTCCGTCACTCTGCAGTCCGACTAATCTCAAACCATCACAATTTGGTTGAGGTCGGGGGATTGTGGAGGCCAGGTCATCTGATGCAGCACTCCATCACTCTCATTCTTGGTAAAATAGCCCTTACACAGCCTGGAGGTGTGTTGGGTCATTGTCCTGTTGAAAAACAAATGATAGTCCCACTAAGCCCAAACCAGATGGGATGGTGTATCTCTGCAGAATGCTGTGGTAGCCATGCTGGTTAAGTGTGCCTTGAATTGTAAATAAATCACAGACAGTGTCACCAGCAAAGCAACCCCACACCATAACACCTCCTCCTCCATGCTTTACAGTGGGAAATACACATGCAGAGATCATCCGTTCACCCACACGCGTCTCACAAAGACACAGCGGTTTGAACCAAAAATCTCCAATTTGGACTCCAGACCAAAGGACAAATTTCCACCGGTCTAATGTCCATTGCTCGTTATTCTTGGCCCAAGCAAGTCTTCTTCTTATTGGTGTCCTTTAGTAGTGGTTTCTTTGCAGCAATTCGACCATGAAGGCCTTATTCACACAGTCTCCTCTGAACAGTTAATGTTGAGATGTGTCTGTTACTTGGGCTGCAATTTCTGAGTCTGGTAACTCTAATGAACTTATCCTCTGCAGCAGAGGGAACTCTGGGTCTTCCATTCCTGTGGCGATCCACATGAGAGCCAGTTTCATCATAGCGCTTGATGTTTTTTGTTTTTGCGAATGCACTTGAAGAAACTTTCAAAGTTCTTGAAATGTTCCATATTGACTGACCTTCATGTCTTAAAAGTAATGATGGACTGTCGTTTCTCTTTGCTTATTTGAGCTGTTCTTGCCATAATATGGACTTGGTCTTTTACCAAATATGGCTATCTTATGTATACCCCCCCCCCCCCCTATCTTGTCACAATATAACTGATTGGCTGAAATGCATTAAGAAGGAAATAAATTCCACAAATTAACTTTTAAGAAGGCACACCTGTTCATTGAAATGCATTCCAGGTGACTACCTCATAAGCTGGTTGAGAGAATGCCAAGAGTGTGCAAAGCTGTCATCAAGGCAAAGGGTGGCTATTTGAAGAATCTCTAATATAAAATGTATTTTGATTTGTTTAACACTTTTTGGGTTACTACATGATTCCATATGTGGTATTTCATAGTTTTGATGTCTTCACTATAATTCTACAATGTAGAAAATAGTAAAAATAAAGAAAAACCCTGGAATGAGTAGGTGTTCTCAAACTTTTGACTGGTAGTGTACATGTGAAGCCTTTAATGGCTACGTGCAAACGGCTGTGCAAAGCATGGTAATGACGGGCATGCCAGAGCCTGTTTGAACTTAATGGTCATTGTTTGATTGTGCCGAGTCCAATTATCCTGTGTGGTTTGTTTTTGTGACTGTCGGTGGGGGAGGAAGAAAGCGTTTAGAAGATGTTGGTTTATCTTGCACTATACTCTAATCTTGCAAATTCAAAGAGACTGTTTCCCCCACAGATGAATGTTCTCTTTTTCTGCCTGAATTGTGAATATAAAAGGGGAGGAGGCAGACACAGAGGACTGCTGATAGAGAGAGAGAGAGAGAGAGAGAGAGAGAGAGAGAGAGAGAGAGAGAGAGAGAGAGAGAGAGAGAGAGAGAGAGAGAGAGAGAGAGAGAGAGAGAGAGAGAGAGAGAGAGAGAGAGAGAGAGAGAGAGAGAGAGAGAGAATTCGACCCAACCAAATCATGAGAAAACAAAAATATAGTTACTTGACACATTGGAAAGAATTTACAAAAAAACAGTGCAAACTAGAATGCTATTTGGCCCTAAGCAGAGAGTACACAGTGGCAGAATACCTGACCGCTGTGACTGACCCAAAATTAAGGAAATATTTGTCTATGTACAGACTCAGTGAGCATTGCTATTGAGAAAGGCCACCGTAGGCAGACTTGGCTCTCAAGAGAAGACAGGCTATGTGCACACTGCCCACAAAATGAGGTGGAAACTGAGCTGCACTTCCTAACTTCCTGCCAATTGTGTGACCATATTAGAGACACATACTTCCCTCAGATTACACAGACCCACAAAGAATTCGAAAACAAATCCAATTTGGATAAACTCCCATATCTATTGGGTGAAATACCACAGTGTGCCATCACAGCAGCAAGATTTGTGACCTGTTGCCACAAGAAAAGGGCAACCAGTAAAGAACAAATACCATTGTAAATACAACCTATATTTATGTTTATTTATTTTCCCTTTTGTATTTTAACTATGTTTCCCATGCCAATAAAGCCCTTAAATTGAAAAAGAATTGAATTGAGAGACAGAGTTGTCATTTATTTTATTTTTTTATTTTATGTCATTTAGCAGACACTCTTATCCAGAGCGACTTACAGGAGCAATTAGGGTTAAGTGCCTTGCTCAAGGGCACATCGACAGATTTTTCACCTAGTCGGCTCAGGGATTAGAACCAGCGACCTTTCGGTTACTGGCACAACGCTCTTAACCACTAAGCTACCTGCTGCCCCATAATGGAGGCAGTCTACAGATAACCTAGTCCAGCCCTGCCTTGCACTCTCTGTGTCTGTGTGTGAGTGTGTGGTGTGTGTGTGTGTGTGTGTGTGTGTGTGTGTGTGTGCTTATGGCTCCCAAAGCGTCTTACAGAGGAGCCAGTATACAGACTGAGACAGAGGGAAACCTTTAAAGAGGCAAGAGGCACACACACACTCGTACACAAACTAGTACACACACACTAGTACACACACACACTAGTACACACACACTATTACACACACACTAGTACACACACACACACACACACACACATACATCCACTAGTACACACACACACTAGTACACACACACACACTAGTACACACACACGCTAGTACACACACACACTAGTACACACACACTAGTACACACACACTAGTACACACACACTAGTACACACACACACACACACATACATCCACTAGTACACACACACACTAGTACACACACACTAGTACACACACACACACTAGTACACACACACACTAGTACACACACACACTAGTACACACACACACTAGTACACACACACACTAGTACACACACACTAGTACACACACACACTAGTACACACACACTAGTACACACACACTAGTACACACACACACACACACACATACATATATATATATACACACACACCCACACACACATCCCCTCCAAACAGCTCAGACACACACACATACATATATATATATACACACACACCCACACACACATCCCCTCCAAACAGCTCAGACACACACACATACATATATATATATACACACACCCCCTCCAAACAGCTCAGACTGAAAGATGGCTCTGTTGCAGTCTGCTTGTGTCTACACTAACTGTGTGCGTTTGTGTGGGCTGTTCTGACTAACACCTCTGATCAACACATTATTTCAGTGGAGAGCTTTTACTGAAATAGAGAGTGGTCAGCCCTTTCCCCCCTCCATCTTGGTGCCACCCAGTCCCTCTCTGGCTCCGTCCCAAATGGCACCCTATTCCCTATATAGTGCACTACTTTTGACTAGGTCCAATAGGGCTCTGGTCAAAGGTAGTGCACTATATTGGGAATAGGGTGCCATTTGGGACACACACTCGGTCTCTGTACTACTGTGGGAGAAGTGTGTGTTGATGGTGAGGCTGTGAACTGGGACTTGGAGAGTGTAATGGGGGTTTTGGCAGCAGTGGAAAGGTCTCTGTATGTAGTCACAGCAAGGTGGGATTGAGCCTGCTCCAAACATACACACTCGCTCACGCGCACACACACACACACACTACCAGTCCAAAGTTTGGACACACCTACACATTCATTTTTCTTTATTTTTACTATTTTCTACATTGTAGAATAATAGTGAAGACATCAAAACGATTAAATAACACATATGGAATCATGTAGTAACCAACAAAGTGTTAAACAAATCAAAAAATATGTTATATTCAAAGGAGCCACCCTTTGCCTTGATAACAGCTTTGTACACTCTTGGGATTCTCTCAACCAGCTTCACCTGGAATGCTTTTCCAACAGTTTTGAAGGAGTTCCCACATATGCTGAGCACTTGTTAGCTGCTTTTTCTTCACTATGTGGCCCAACTCATCCCAAACCATGTTGTTGGGTCATTGTCCTGTTGAAAAACAAATGATCGGATGGCGTATCGCTGCACAATGCTGTGGTAGCCATGCTGGTTAAGTGTGCCATGAATTCTAAATAAATCACAGACAGTGTCACCAGCAAAGCACCCCCACACCATAACACCTCCTCCTCCATGCTTCACGGTGGGAACCACACATGTAGAGATCATCCATTCACCTACTCTGCGTCTGACAAAGACATGGCGGTTTGAACCAAATAATCTCTAATTTGGACTCATCAGACCAAAGGACAGATTTCCACCGGTCTAATGTCCGTTGCTTGTGTTTTTTGGCCCAAGCAAGTCTCTTCTTCTTATTGGTGTCCTTTAGTAGTGGTTTCTTTGCAGCAATTCAACCATGAAGGCAGGCCCGGCGGCAGGATTAACTCGGCAAGGGGGCATCAGAAATGACTAAAGGGGCACAACTATTTTCGCTTGCTGATAACACAGGATGGATAATAATCTATAGTACAATTACACACATTGTATTTGCAGCCACGCACGGCTGTCTTGCCGCAAGAATACAGGCTACTGCACCGCTTTACAAACATGGACAATTCATAACCGGCTCGAGAAATTACAAGTTATGACAATGCTACACAGCTACATGCACAATAACCATCAATGCAATGCAAACAGTTGCTAATTACGCTAATAACACTTCCCCATGCCAATACAATGCATTTCCAATCGCGGAAAGCAAACAATAATGTACAATGCACTACCACGAGTTATCGGTACAAGCTGTCTTCCCACAAGAGTGCCGTACTACGCTGCGTATTTTAACAGAGAAATTAGTATTCCATAGCTAGCAAATAACAACATGATACAAGCCCAGCCAGGATGCCTGTTCTTATCCAGATTCAAAAGAGTTGCAGCCACCTTGACGCTGTGTTGAACCTCCTCAGCAGTCTCTCCTTCCACTCCCCACGGAATTTGCTTGTAAGATCCCTCTCAATTGCCAGTTGCAATCAGCTGCGCTTTCCTCCTGTGCAACATGCTCCATCTGTGCTCACTGAACACGTTTTTTCAAAATGTTGAAAAATAGTTATCGCAAATTGCCGTGGATGCTCCAAATGTTAATCCCAGCTTCAATGCCATCATCACAGTAGGCATTGCTGTTAGAGGCCTGGAGTATCTATCCAAAATGCTCTGCGTAGTCAATTTTTCTTCTCCAGATCGGGCGATTTCAGTCTGTAGAAACTGGCATGTGACAGTGAACTCAGTTTCCACAAAGTCTCCTGAGATTAAGTCCACATCCATAAAGGTTTCATTCTCTTGGTGCAAGCCACACAGGGCCTCAACAAGTTGGCTGTTTCGTTCGTTAAATCTTGCTGACATTTCTCCCAGTACTGCATCCAGACTGCTGAAAAACAGTATTTTGCACTCCCTCTCATTGTCCTCTTCTAGCTGGCCCATTGTTGTTTCCACCACATAATCTTTCAGATTACTACTCACTACTCTTTGCCGTTTGCTTGGAGCGGGGGTGTCTGATGCTGCCGTTGTGCCCTGAAGAAGCCACTTTCTAATATTCATCATGCTATCAGCAACCTACCTAACTGTTAACATTAGCTACATTTCATCCAGCTGCGCTGTGATTTTATTTTATTTTTCGTAGTACGTAACTTTGAAAGTAAACCTAAACTGTCAAATTGACCACGTCCTTCTACAGTTTTTTTCAACTGGTAAAATGTGTATGACGTAAGTATGACGCGTGCAAGGGAGTTGCATGAATGAAGCATACACAACAAATCGGTTGGACATGACGGAGGGGGCAGATTGTGGGACAGAATAGGGATACAAAACAGAGGGGGCACAATATTCCAACTAAGGGGGCATTGCCCCCTTTTGCCCCCTCGTGGTGCCGGGCCCGCATGAAGGCCTGATTCACACAGTCTCCTCTGAACAGTTGATGTTGAGATGTGCCTGTTACTTGAACTCTGTGAAGCATTTATTTGGGCTGCAATTTCTGAGGTTGGTAACTCTAATGAACTTATCCTCTGCAGCAGAGGTAACTCTGGGTCTTCCTTTCCTGTGGCGGTCCTCATGAGAGACAGTTTCATCATAGCGCTTGATGGTTTTTGCGATTGCACTTGAAGAAACTTTGAACGTTTTTGAAATGTTCCGTATTGACTGACCTTCATGTCTTAAAGTAATGATGGACTGTCGTTTCTTTTTGCTTATTTGAGCAGTTTTTGACATAATATGGGCTTGGTCTTTTACGAAATAGGGCTATCTTCTGTATACCTCCACTACCTTGTCACAACACAACTGATTGGCTCAAATGCATTAAGAAGGAAAGAACTTACACAAATTAACTTTTAACAAGGCAAACCTGTTAATTGAAATGCATTCCAGGTGACTACCTCATGAAGCTGGTTGAGAGAATGCCAAGAGTGTGTAAAGCTGTCATCAAGGCAAAGGGTGGCTACTTTTAAGAATCTCAAATATAAAATATATTTTGATTTGTTTAAAACTTTATTGGTTACTACATGATTCCATATGTGTTATTTCATAGTGTTGATGTCTTCACTATTACTCTACAATGTAGAAAATAGTAAAAATAAAGAAAAACCCTTGAATGAGTAGGTGTGTCCAAACTTATGACTGGTACTGTACATACACACACACACACATAAAGAAAACACACATACACACACATACACACTTTAGTTTCTCCAGAATTTCCACTTCTGTTTCTTGTTGTGTTTGTCTTCTGTTTAAATGCCTTGGCAATGCAAATGTTTTGCTGTCATGCCAATAAAGTAACCTGAATTAAATATAATTGGATTTAGCTGCAATCTCCAGATTGTTTCAAGACATGAGTGAAAATTGTCCATGAAACGCAGAAACTAAAATTACAAACACATTGCAAGTAGACTGAAAAATGAAACCGTTAACTTGCTCTCTGTTGGTTTCCGCCTCTGCTCTTAATCACTCTGAAATATCGTTTCACATGATCTCTCTCCCAATCTCTGTTTTAGTTTCACTGGTTCGACACAAATATGCATCCTTTTACAGAACAAGTCTCTCTCTTGTTCTCTTCCCCCTTTCTATTGTGAGAATCTGAGTGTGGTGGTCAGAGGCAGGATACATAGAGTGACCACAGAGAAAAATCTCTCTCTCTCTCTCTTTCTCTCTCTGGGCATATTAGACTGGCTCTTGCGGTGTAGTGTGAAGTTACCACTAGACGCTGATCTGGGATCAGTTTAGCATTTTCCCACTAATGATTAAGGTTATGATTGGGGGAGGAGAAGCAGATCCTAGATCGGTAACTAGGGGAGCGGCTCCCAGTTGGCAACAAGCAATCGGTAGGCAGGCGTCCCTCCAAAGTGATTCTGGCAGCCAGACAGAGGACTTCCTGCTTTTAGATGCAAATCAACGCATATCATGCCATGACATGAGAGGCAAACTCTGCTCACCCGCTGGTGGTAGGACTTGATAGCGTTCTGCGTTAGGAAAATAGCGAGCGGCTCGCTATGAATTGAATGCTGGGCTACTGCTATGTGCTCCTCAGCCACCATCTCTCTCTCTCTCTCTCTCTCTCTCTCTCTTTCAATTCAACTCAAGGGTTTCATTGGCATGGGAAACATATGTTTACATTGCCAAAGCAAGTGAAATAGATAATAAACAAAAGTGAAATAAACAATAAAAAATGTTCAGTAAACATTACACTCACAAAAGTTCCAAAAGAATAAAGACATTTCAAATGTCATATTATGTCTATATACAGTGTTCTAATGATGTGCAAATAGTTAAAGTACAAAAGGGAAAATAAATAAACAGAAATATAGGTTGTATTTACAATGGTGTTTGTTCTTCACTGCTTGCCCTTTTCTTGTGGCAACAGGTCACATATCTTGCTGCTGTGATTGCACGCTGTGGTATTTCACCCAATAGATATGGGAGTTTATCAAAATTGGATTGTTTTCGAATTCTTTGTGGGTCTGTGTAATCTGAGGGAAATATGTGTCTCTAATATGGTCATACATTTGGCAGGAAATTTGGAAATGCAGTTCAGTTTCCACCTCATTTTGTGGGCAGTGTGCACATAGCCTGTCTTCTCTTGAGAGCCAGGTCTGCCTTCGGCGGCCTTTCTCAATAGCAAGGCTATGCTCACTTAGTCTGTACATAGTCAAAGATTTCCTTCATTTTGGGTCAGTCACAGTGGTCAGGTATTCTGCCACTGTGTACTCTCTGTTTAGGGCCAAATAGCATTCTAGTTTGCTCTGTTTTTTTGTACGTTCTTTCCAATGTGGAAAGTAATTATCTTTTTGTTTTCTGCTGATTTGGTTGGGTCTAATTGTGTTGCTGTCCTTTGGATCTGTGGGGTCTGTTTGTGTTTGTGAACAGAGCCCCAGGACCAGCTTGCTTAGGGGACTCTTCTCCAGGTTCATCTCTCTGTAGGTGATGGCTTTGTTATGGAAGGTTTGGGAATCGCTTCCTTTTATGTGGTTGTAGAATTTAACGGCTCTTTTCTGGATTTTGAACATTAGCGGGTTACGTCCTAATTCTCCTCTGCATGCATTATTTGGTGTTTTACGTTGTACATTGAGGATATTTTTGCAGAATACTGCATGCAGAGTCTCAATTTGGTGTTTGTCCCATTTTGTGAATTATTGGTTGGTGAGCCGACCCCAGACCTTACAACCATAAAGGGCAATGGGTTCTATAACTGATTAAAGTATTTTTTGCAAGATTCTAATTGGTATGTCGAATTTTATGATCCTTTTGATGGCATAGAAGGCCCTTCTTGCCTTGTCTCTCAGATCATTCACAGCTTTGTGGAAGTTACCTGTGGCGCTGATGTTTAGGCCGAGGTATGTATAGTTTTTTGTGTGCTCTAGGGCAACGGTGTCTAGATGGAATTTGTATTCGTGGTCCTGGCAACTGGACCTTTTTTGGAACACCATTATTTTTGTCTTACTGAGATTTACTGTCAGGGCCCAGGTCTGACAGAATCTGTGCAGAAGATCTAAGTGATGCTGTAGGCCCCTTTGGTTGGGGACAGAAGTACCAGATCATCAGCAAACAGTAGACATTTGACTTCAGATTCTAGTAGGGTGATTCCGGGTGCTGCAGACTGGTCTAGTGACCTCGCCAATTTGTTGATATATATGTTGAAGAGGGTGGGGCTTAAGCTGCATCCCTGTCTCACCTCCCGGCCCTATGGAAAGAAATGTGTGTGTTTTTTGCCAATTTTGACTGCACACTTGTTGTTTGTGTACATGGATTTTATAATGTTGTATGTTTTTCCCCCAACACCACTTTCCATCAATTTGTATAGCATGCCCTCATGCCAAATTGAGTCGAAAGCTTTTTTGAAATCAACAAAGCATGAGAAGACTTTGCCTTTGTTTTGGTTTGTTTGTTTGTCAATTAGGGTGTGCAGGGTGAATACGTGGTCTGTCGTAAGGTAATTTGGTAAAAAGCCAATTTGACATTTGCTCAGTACATTGTTTTCGCTGAGGAATTGCACAATTCTGCTGTTAATGATAATGCAGAGGATTTTCCCAAGGTTGCTGTTGACGCATATCCCACAGTAGTTATTGAGGTCAAATTTGTCTCCACTTTTGTGGATTGGGGTGATCAGTCCTTGGTTCCAAATATTGGGGAATATGCCAGAGCTGAGGATGATGTTAAAGAGTTTAAGTATAGGCAATTGGAATTTGTGGTCTGTATAGTTTATAATTTCATTTAGGATACCATCAACCCCACAGGCCTTTTTGGGTTGGAGGGTTTGTATTTTGTGCTGTAGTTTATTCAATGTAATTGGATAATCCAGTGAGTTCTGGAAGTCTTTAATAGTTGATTCAAATATGTATATGTTGATTCAAACATGTATATGTTTTTGCTGTTTGTTCTTTGTTATAGGGCCAAAAAGATTGGAGAAGTGGTTTACCCATACATCTCCGTTTTGGATAGATAGCTCTTCGTGTTGTTGTTTGTTTAGAGTTTTCCAATTTTCCCAGAAGTGGTTAGATTCTATGGATTCTTCAATTACATTGAGCTGATTTCTGACGTGCTGTTCCTTCTTTTTCCGTAGTGTATTTCTGTATTGTTTTTAGTGATTCACCATGGTGAAGGCGTAGGCTCAGGTCTCTATGTTTTTTGGTTGGATAGGTTTCGCAATTTCTTTCTTTGGTTTTTGCATTCTTCATCAAACCATTTGCCATTGTTGTTAATTTTCTTACGTTGTCTGTTTGACATTTTTAGATTTGATAGGGAAGCTGAGAGGTTTTCTACTGTCAAGTTTACACCTTCACTATTACAGTGAAACATTTTGTCCAGGAAATTGTCTAGAACTGACTGAATTTGTTGTTGCCTAATAGTTTTTTGGTAGATTTCCTTCCATCTATAAATGGTTGATCTCCTGCTCTAGGATGGAGAAGCTGTCATTGTTAAAGTATGGGGATTCTATTGGGGGGATATAGGTAGCACACATGAGGAAATTTTTCTCTGTTGAGTTAATTTCCGTATTAATTTCTAGCCAGATGTAAAATGTTCCTGTTTTGACTAATTTAATAGAGTCGGTTAGGTCTGCTCTATACCAAATTAGTATACCCCCTGAGTCTCTTCCCTGTTTCACACCTGGTAGTTTGGTGGATGGGACTACCATCTCTCTGTACCCTAGAGGGAAACCAGTTGGTCCGTCTCCTTTATACCATGTTTCTTGTAGGATGACAATGTCTGTATTTCCAATTTCTTTGATGAAGTCTGGATTCCTGCTCTTTAGGCCAAAGGCAGATGACCTCAGACCTTGTATATTCCAGGAGGAGATAGTAAAAGCTTTGTGTTCCATTGTGTCTAGTGTTGTTTTTGTGTGGTTTAGGCCCGGACCATCACAGTAGGTGTGAGCAGAGAATGTTGAGCATCTGATACATACCTCTTAAGTCGCAGGATGGTGCTTGGGCGGGTGTAATAGTGGGGGTCGGGCCTGTTGCTCTGCTCGCGGCCTGTGCATATGACCTGCTGTCATGTTCAGGTCCTTGACGTATGGGCGGGTGGCATGGGGTGGGCAGAAGGGGCATAGGTCTGATATGGGGGGGCCTATATAGGGTGTGGCAAGGGTTTGCTTGGGGTGGTCTTAGCTGGTTGGGATGTGGCTGGTGATGCTGTGGTCTGGGTGTAGGTCCTCTTGGCGTGGGTTCTCTCGGTGCAGGTCCTTCAGGAAGGGTCTTGCCGGTCTGGGAGGGTGTCTCGCTGGTCTAGGCGGGGTGTCTGTTGCTCTGTTGCTCCTGTGTGAGGTGCTGGGGCTACGGTTGAGGGTGACGTCCTTCAGGGTCCTGGCAAAAGTTGAGATTGCTGCCTTGTAGAGGTGGACCTGGTCGTAAAGGCTGATCAAGTCCAGGGTGGAGTGGTGGGCCAGGTAGACATTAGGTTTTGAGGCACAGTCTTGTGAAATGCTTACATTCACCCGCTGTATCGTGGCAGGGTGAAAGTATTTTTGTGGTGGCAGGGTGGAGATAACCACTTGTGCATTGGGGAAAGTGGTAGAAGCTTTTTCAATCACTCCCTGGAGTGCTGTGGCCACCCTTTCCTGCTGGGCCCTCAGGTCATTTGTGCCTGTGTGAATTATGATGTGGCTGGGGGACCCTAGACTGTCCTATGACAATAATAATAAAAATAATAAATAATATGCCATTTAGCGGACGCTTTTATCCAAAGCGACTTACAGTCATGCGTGCATACATTTTTGTGTATGGGTGGTCCCGGGGATCGAACCCACTTCCTTGGCGTTACAAGCGCCGTGCTCTACCAGCTGAGCTACAGAGGACCACAATAGTTCCAGGGCATGCCTAGTGTTTGGGCACCAGAGTTTAGCCATTTTGTGTTTGGGAAAGAGTTTATCCTCTTGGATGTATTTGCCATTTGAGTCAATGAGGAGCACAATCTCTGGCTTTTGTGTGTCCTCAGTGGATGTGTGGGGGTTGTCAAGAGGGCTATCAGGGGAGATGACAGGGGGGCTGTTAGGAGGGGTGGGGTCTGTTGGGTTAGTGGGTCCTATGTTGTCTGTCCCATTGTGGTGTTGAGGTTGTGGTCCGGGTCTGAGGTGGGCTGTTCTGCTGGCTTCTCTGGGGGAGTGTCCTGCTCTCTGTCACACCTCAGCTTTCTCACCTCCTCCTTCAGTGCCATGTCTTTAAGTTCTCTCACCTCGGTCCATAGAGCAGCCAGCTCTCTCAGACAGCTGTACATCTCCACCTTCTGGCTTACGGGTCTTGTTTTTGGGGGTGTTGTTGTGCTGGTCTGTTTTGTGGGTTTGTTCTGTCTGGATTGTGTGGACTAGGTCTCTGAGCTCCACCATGTCTCTCTCCATCTATGTGAATGTATCAATCTCAATGAGCAGTGCAGTTGTGGGACCAGGGTGTGTTCAGTGCTGGGGGGGGGGGTGACTATCCTCGTCTGCAGGACAGTTTGAAGAGGTGTGATCAGACTCACTCAGGATGGGGGAGTCGTCACAGAGAGAGAGCTTTTCCTGCTGTGCTCTCTCTTTGATCTAGTAAAAGTCCTGCTGGAACTGCATGAGGATGCCCTGCACCATTACTGTCCCAGACTTGTACACGTTGACAGAGGTTGTTTCAATTTCCTCAAGGTCTAGTATTCTGAGTTTCCTCCCTGGGCCAATACCCTCTCTCTTGACATAGGGGTAGTGTGCTCTTATAGCGCTGTGTCATGCCAGGGGATGGTGTTATTTTTAATATCAATGGGGTACTTTATTGTAATGACCTCAACACAGGGATAAGCCATGGGGGTTTCAAAGGCCTCTGCATTTGGGTGGGGGTGGCTGTGGAACTCTCCTGCCATTGTTAGGCTCAAGAGTTTTCACATCTCTCACTTCACACTTCCGTGCTAAATGAAGTTGCAGCCAGTTCAGGTCAGTTCTATCCTAGCAGCTTGGTAGCGTAGTAGCCTTATTTATTACGCTTTATATAACAACATTACCTAGAGATTATTGTCTTTTACTTTTTGGCTTCAGAAGTAGGTTCAGACTGAACATTACTCACTCAGTTTTGTGTTGGATGGTATTTCCAGGTTCCGCTGTGTTTCTTCTGCAGGTTTTGGTTTGTTTGTCTTGATAGTCCTTGGCAGTAATAGTCCATTCAGGTAATGCTGTGCAAAATCAAGGTTTTAGGTACTGAATTATGATGTTTTGATGTTGAGGTTAGTATTCTGTATAAGTCCTTGCGAAAAAATTCTAGTTTATCTTCATTTATCTAACTTTTCTATCTTTTTGCAGAAGAACTCAGGAGCCCACACTACCTACCTCTCTCTCTCTCTCAATTCAATTTAAGGGCTTTATTGGCATGGGAACGTGTGTTAACATTGCCAAAGCAAGTGAAGTAGATAGTAAACAAAAGTGAAATAAACAATAAATATTAACAGTAAACATTACACTCAGAAGTTTCAAAAGAATAAAGACATTTCAAATGTCATATTATGTATATATACAGTGTTGTAACAATGTGCAAATCTCTCTCTCTCTCTCTCTCTCTCGCTCTCTCTCTCTCTCTCTCTCTCTCTCTCTCTCTCTCTCTCTCTCTCCCTCTCTCTCTCCCTCTCTCGCTCGCTCTCTCTCTCTCTCTCTCTCTCTCTCTCTCTCTCTCTCTCTCTCTCTCTCTCTCTCTCTCTCTCTCTCTCTCTCTCTCTCTCTCTCTCTCTCTCTCTCTCTCTACTCTCTCTGTCTGTCTCTCTCTCTCTCTCTCTCTCTCTACCTCTGTCTGTCTCTCTCTCTCTCTCTACTCTCTCTCTCTGTCTGTCTCTCTCTCTCTCGTCTCTCTCTCTTTCTTACACTCACAAAAGTTTCAAATGAATAGACACATTTCAAATGTAATATTATGGCTATATGCAGTGTTTTAACCTAGTAGAATCCCTAACCCT
>NW_028166373.1:5000-34478 GCF_964263955.1 Coregonus lavaretus | reverse complement strand
TGGAGTCCAGTAGCGGGGCAGGAAACGGTTGTAGCCAGGGTTGGAGGAGGTCTGGTGGAGGGCCAGTTCCACCCGCCGGGCGTACAGGTCATCTCGGACGGGGTCAGCGTCCTCTCGCCCGTCCTCAGAGTCTTCCTCACACAGCGCCCGCAGGAGTTCCTCGTCGATGGAGCGCTCCACCTCAGAGAGGGGGGTGGCGGAGGAGGAGGGGGGGTCGTGGAACGGGCTGGGAAGGAACTGAGACACTGCGGTACTACCGCTGCTGTTCAACCAGAGGGATAGACAGGACAGCCGTCCGTGTTATAAAGTGGACATTCCCAATAAATAAAATAAACACAGTGAGTCACTTACAGCGAGGTGTCGAGTGGAGAGTTAGGAGCACTGGTCACAATATGCTGCTAACCAGAGCCGTCATCAACATCAACACTCCGCGTGTTAGAGTGAAGGGGACGACATGCCAACTAAACACTGGCACAACAGTTAGGAGCAGCCACACCTTTCACACTCCATCTCCTTGTTGAGCACAACCAGGGTTAGTGGAAAACGGAGCTAGCTCTGTTCCAGGAGTTTCATGGAACGGCAACAGGCAAACCACTCCATCTTATTTAACCTAAAATTGGTTTGCTGGAGCCTAGAGGGTACAAAACACACTCCCAGAGTCAACAGAAACCACCTGCAGGAGTTGAAGATAACGTGAAAAATCAGATAGCAGTAATCCAGACACACGCTAGTAGTTTCAGTAGCTGTTAGCTTGACAACAGGACCAGCCACACGCTAGTGGTTTCAGTAGCTGTTAGCTTGATGACAGGACCGGCCACACACACACGCTAGTAGTTTCAGTAGCTGTTAGCTTGACAACAGGACCGGCCACACGCTAGTAGTTTCAGTAGCTGTTAGCTTGACAACAGGACCGGCCACACGCTAGTGGTTTCAGTAGCTGTTAGCTTGACAACAGGACCAGACACACGCTAGTGGTTTCAGTAGCTGTTAGCTTGATAACAGGACCAGCCACACGCTAGTGGTTTCAGTAGCTGTTAGCTTGATGACAGGACCGGCCACACGCTATAAGTTTCAGTAGCTGTTAGCTTGATAACAGGACCAGCCACAAGCTAGTGGTTTCAGTAGCTGTTAGCTTGATGACAGGACCGGCCATACACACACGCTTGTAGTTTCAGTAGCTGTTAGCTTGATGACAGGACCAGCCACACGCTAGTAGTTTCAGTAGCTGTTAGCTTGATAACAGGACCGGCCACACGCTAGTAGTTTCAGTAGCTGTTAGCTTGATGACAGGACCGGCCACACGCTAGTGGTTTCAGTAGCTGTTAGCTTGATGACAGGACCAGCCACACGCTAGTGGTTTCAGTAGCTGTTAGCTTGATGACAGGACCGGCCACACACACACGCTAGTAGTTTCAGTAGCTGTTAGCTTGACAACAGGACCGGCCACACGCTAGTAGTTTCAGTAGCTGTTAGCTTGACAACAGGACCGGCCACACGCTAGTGGTTTCAGTAGCTGTTAGCTTGACAACAGGACCAGCCACACGCTAGTAGTTTCAGTAGCTGTTAGCTTGATAACAGGACCGGCCACACGCTAGTAGTTTCAGTAGCTGTTAGCTTGATAACAGGACCGGCCACACACGCTAGTAGATGTTAGCTTGATGACGATCACAACCCTGATATAAAACCATTAAACACAAAACGCCTCGCTTTCTCTCTGTCTGACCTGGGAGAGGACACTGCGGTGTGTCTGGGGAGGGTGTCAATCCTAAACAGGCGGGGGCTTCCTGTCCACAGCCTCAACGTGCCCTGCGGGCTCATGGGTACCGCAAAATTTGTGGCCGTGGCTGGTGAAGGGGAGCGGAAACGTCGACTGGCCAGGTCGTCCGCCAAAACGTCCGGATCGGGCCGGTCGGCATCCGAGTCGCTGTCGCTATGGTACGCCCACTGGAGGAAGGCCTCCACATCAGGCAGTTGGGGGAGGGGCGGGCTCAGAGGGGGAGGGGCCACACTGATCAGAGACCAAATCAGAGTTAAGTCAATAACATTGAGGTTCGGTTCCTAAGTGACAATGGTTTTCAAACAGTGGATTCCAACAACTGTATGCATTGTAATGTAGGAAATACAACAACGATGTCTAGTGCATCCTCTAGATCTCACCATGTTGACACCTACGGAGCCGAATAGAAGCCACCACGATGCTAATTCAATTAGCAGAAAACTAAAATGTGGTACTCAAGTAAAGCAACTAACTAAAAACGAATATTAAACAACTATTCTTTAAAAACAGTCATCGGTAAGTATGACATCACAGTACCTGGTGAGGAGGCTGGGGGGGTAGCCCTTAATTGGGTATTCCTCCTGTTTCTTCCTCTGGAGGGGTGCAGGTACGTTCCCACCGTTGCCCTGTCCAGAGTCTCTGCCCTCCGCCGACTCCATCCTAAAACAGTTCTCTGCCTCCGCGTCACTGCTGGAGTCTGGGGAGGGAGGGAGGAGAAGAGAGAGAGGGAGGAGAAGAGAGAGAGGGAGGAGAAGAGAGAGGGAGGGAAGGAAAGAGACAGCAGCTTATAGACAAAGTAAAGGAGTAAAATAACAGAGAAGAGAAGCCAAACGAGAACTCAGAAGGAATGAAAATAAGCTCAGCACCACAGCAGTAAATGTAGCCTCCAACAGAGAGATAATGAATCTAGTCCTAGCCAGTCAACAGAGAGATAATGAATCTAGTCCTAGCCAGTCAACAGAGAGATAATGAATCTAGTCCTAGCCAGTCAACAGAGAGATAATGAATCTAGTCCTAGCCAGTCAACAGTGGAGTGGCATTAGGGAGCAGTCCTAACAGTGGCCCAAATGGCACCCTATTCCCTATATAGTGCACTACAGGGCTCTGGTCTAAAGTAGTGCACTATGTAGGGAATAGGGTGTCATTTGGGACTCATTCTGAGACTAGCCTCCATCACCCTGGTGCCCCACCTCTGGCCCGCTCCAGGCATGAGTCACGGCCCATTTTCAGACCTGTGTGGAACCAGATGGAATGTCTCACAGAGGAGAGAGCTAGCAGGACTGGAGCAAGGAAAGGGCATTGCCGTCAGCGCGTCCGTCTCTGGGAACAGCGGCATTCCTGATAACTTTGGATACTGTTAGTAGCGTGTTTATGTATGCACTGGAAACTACCTCTTCACATCCCTTTTACCGTATTTGGACTAATAATAATAATAATAATAATAATAATAATAATAAGCCATTTAGCAGACGCTTTTATCCAAAGCGACTTAGTCATGCGTGCATACATTTTTGTGTATGGGTGGTCCCGGGGTTCGAACCCACTACCTTGGCGTTACAAGCGCCGTGCTCTACCAGCTGAGCTACAGAGGACCACTAAAAGCTAGCCAATGAGGTTGGCTACAACAATATATTCCAGTATGTTCCGGTCCTCACCCTCGCTGCCGGCCCTCAGGATGGAGTCAGACATAAAGCTGAGGGTACGTGACTCCACCGAGTCAAAGCTCAGGACAGACTTAAAGCTCTCTACGGAGTCCTCTCTGCTGTAGCCGGGTGTCTGGGAATGGGTTAGCGGTAGCAGCTGGTCCTCTCTGCTGTAGCCGGGTGGCTGGGAATGGGTTAGCGGTAGCAGCTGGTCCTCTCTGCTGTAGCCGGGTGGCTGGGAATGGGTTAGCGGTAGCAGCTGGTCCTCTCTGCTGTAGCCGGGTGTCTGGGAATGGGTTAGCGGTAGCAGCAGGTCCTCTCTCTCTGGGTAGCACACCTCACTGGAGCCACTGGCCCTCACACTGCCTCTGGGGGCCTCTTCTAGAGCCTGGGAGAGAGAGAGGGGAGAGACAGAATCCTGAAAGTATTTCAGATGCATTTTATTTAGCTTCGCATATTTAACAAATATTCCATTGGTTCCATTGTACAGGGCAAAGGACATCTAAGCCTCGTCGTCCCTAAAAGGCCTTGAGGTTGAGCTGAGGGTTAAGGTGAGGGGTTAGGATGAGGCGTTAGGGAGGATGTTACCTTGGACAGAGCGATGCCCAATAGTCCCTCGAATGCTTTGAGGTTGAGCTGAGGACCAGAGTAGAAGGGGTCCACCTGAGCCTTCCGCCCAAGCCAGTAGATGGTGATTAGAACCTGGAGGAGAGGACAGATCACTGCATTGGGCAGGAGCTTTATCCTTCATTATGAGGAGAGGACAGATCACTGCATTGGGCAGGAGCTTTATCCTTCATTATGAGGAGAGGACAGATCACTGCATTGGGCAGGAGCTTTATCCTTCATTATGAGGTAGAGGATAGTCGTCATGGGGGGGTGAGGTAGAGGATAGTCGTCATGGGGGGTGAGTCGTCATGGGGGTGAGGTAGAGGATAGTCATAGCGGGGGGGTGAGGTAGAGGATAGTCGTCATAGCGGGGGGGTGAGGTAGAGGATAGTCATAGCGGGGGGGTGAGGTAGAGGATAGTCATAGCAGGGGGGTGAGGCAGAGGATAGTCATAGCGGGGGGGTGAGGCAGAGGATAGTCGTCATGGGGGGTGAGGCAGAGGATAGTCGTCATGGGGGGTGAGGTAGAAGATAGTCATAGTAGGGGGGGTGAGGTAGAGGATAGTCATAGTAGGGGGGGTGAGGTAGAGGATAGTCATAGTAGGGGGGTGAGGTAGAGGATAGTCATAGTAGGGGGGGTGAGGTAGAGGATAGTCATAGTAGGGGGTGAGGTAGAGGATAGTCATAGTAGGGGGGTGAGGTAGAGGATAGTCATAGTGGGGGGGTGAGGTAGAGGATAGTCGTCATGGGGGGGTGAGGTAGAGGATAGTCGACATGGGGGTGAGTCGTCATGGGGTGAGGTAGAGGATAGTCGTCATGGGGGGTGAGGTAGAGGATAGTCATAGTAGGGGGGGTGAGGTAGAGGATAGTCATAGTGGGGGGGTGAGGTAGAGGATAGTCATAGTAGGGGGGTGAGGTAGAGGATAGTCATAGTAGGGGGTGAGGTAGAGGATAGTCATAGTAGGGGGTGAGGTAGAGGATAGTCATAGTAGGGGGTGAGGTAGAGGATAGTCATAGTGGGGGGGTGAGGTAGAGGATAGTCGTCATGGGGGGTGAGGTAGAGGATAGTCGTCATGGGGGGTGAGGTAGAGGATAGTCGACATGGGGGTGAGTCGTCATGGGGTGAGGTAGAGGATAGTCATCATGGGGGTGAGGTAGAGGATAGTCATAGTAGGGGGGGTGAGGTAGAGGATAGTCATAGTGGGGGAGGTGAGGTAGAGGATAGTCATAGTGGGGGGGGTGAGGTAGAGGATAGTCATAGTGGGGGGGTGAGGTAGAGGATAGTCATAGTGGGGGGGTGAGGTAGAGGATAGTCATAGTGGGGGGGTGAGGTAGAGGATAGTCATAGTGGGGGGGTGAGGTAGAGGATAGTCATAGTGGGGGGGGTGAGGTAGAGGATAGTCATAGTGGGGGGGTGAGGTAGAGGATAGTCATAGTGGGGGGTGAGGTGGAGGATAGTCATAGTGGGGGGTGAGGTAGAGGATAGTCGTCATGGGGGGTGAGGTAGAGGATAGTCGACATGGGGGTGAGTCGTCATGGGGTGAGGTAGAGGATAGTCATCATGGGGGTGAGGTAGAGGATAGTCATAGTAGGGGGGGTGAGGTAGAGGATAGTCATAGTGGGGGAGGTGAGGTAGAGGATAGTCATAGTGGGGGGGGTGAGGTAGAGGATAGTCATAGTGGGGGGGTGAGGTAGAGGATAGTCATAGTGGGGGGGTGAGGTAGAGGATAGTCATAGTGGGGGGGTGAGGTAGAGGATAGTCATAGTGGGGGGGTGAGGTAGAGGATAGTCATAGTGGGGGGGTGAGGTAGAGGATAGTCATAGTGGGGGGGGTGAGGTAGAGGATAGTCATAGTGGGGGGGTGAGGTAGAGGATAGTCATAGTGGGGGGTGAGGTGGAGGATAGTCATAGTGGGGGGTGAGGTAGAGTATAGTCGTCATGGGGGGTGAGGTAGAGGATAGTCATAGTGGGGGGGTGAGGTAGAGGATAGTCATAGTGGGGGGGTGAGGTAGAGGATAGTCATAGTGGGGGGGGTGAGGTAGAGGATAGTCATAGTGGGGGGGTGAGGTAGAGGATAGTCATAGTGGGGGGGTGAGGTAGAGGATAGTCATGGGGGGGTGAGGTAGAGGATAGTCATAGTAGGGGGGGGGGTGAGGTAGAGGATAGTCATGGGGGGGTGAGGTAGAGGATAGTCAGTGGGGGGGGGGTGAGGTAGAGGATAGTCATAGTAGGGGGGGTGAGGTAGGGGATAGTCATAGTAGGGGGGGTGAGGTAGAGGATAGTCATAGTGGGGGGGGTGAGGTAGAGGATAGTCATAGTGGGGGGGGTGAGGTAGAGGATAGTCATAGTAGGGGGGTGAGGTAGAGGATAGTCATAGTGGGGGGTAAGGTAGAGGATAGTCATAGTGGGGGGTAAGGTAGAGGATAGTCATAGTGGGGGGTGAGGTAGAGGATAGTCAGTGGGGGGGGGGTGAGGTAGAGGATAGTCATAGTAGGGGGGTGAGGTAGAGGCTAGTCAGTGGGGGGGGTTAGGTAGAGGATAGTCATAGTAGGGGGGTGAGGTAGAGGATAGTCATAGTGGGGGGGGTGAGGTAGAGGATAGTCATGGGGGGTGAGGTAGAGGATAGTCATAGTAGGGGGGGTGAGGTAGAGGATAGTCATAGTAGGGGGGGTGAGGTAGAGGATAGTCATAGTAGGGGGGGTGAGGTAGAGGATAGTCATAGTAGGGGGGGTAAGGTAGAGGATAGTCATAGTGGGGGGGTGAGGTAGAGGATAGTCATAGTGGGGGGGTGAGGTAGAGGATAGTCATAGTAGGGGGGGTGAGATAGAGGATAGTCATAGTGGGGGGGTGAGGTAGAGGATAGTCGTCATGGAGAGGGTGAGGTAGAGGATAGTCGTAGTGGGGGGGTGAGGTAGAGGATAGTCATAGTGGGGGGGTGAGGTAGAGGATAGTCATAGTAGGGGGGGTGAGGTAGAGGATAGTCATAGTGGGGGGGTGAGGTAGAGGATAGTCATAGTAGGGGGGTGAGGTAGAGGATAGTTGTCATGGGGGGTGAGGTAGAGGATAGTCGTCATGGGGGGGTGAGGTAGAGGATAGTCGTCATGGGGGGGTGGGGGGGTAGAGGACAGTCATAGTGGGGGGGTGAGGTAGAGGATAGTCATAGTAGGGGGGGGGGGTGAGGTAGAGGATAGTCATAGTAGGGGGGGTGAGGTAGAGATAGTCATAGTAGGGGGGGTGAGGTAGAGGATAGTCATAGTGGGGGGTAAGGTAGAGGATAGTCATAGTGGGGGGTAAGGTAGAGGATAGTCATAGTGGGGGGTGAGGTAGAGGATAGTCAGTGGGGGGGGTGAGGTAGAGGATAGTCATAGTAGGGGGGTGAGGTAGAGGCTAGTCAGTGGGGGGGGGGTTAGGTAGAGGATAGTCATAGTAGGGGGGTGAGGTAGAGGATAGTCATAGTGGGGGGGGTGAGGTAGAGGATAGTCATAGTGGGGGGGTGAGGTAGAGGATAGTCATGGGGGGTGAGGTAGAGGATAGTCATAGTAGGGGGGGTGAGGTAGAGGATAGTCATAGTAGGGGGGGTGAGGTAGAGGATAGTCATAGTGGGGGGGTAAGGTAGAGGATAGTCATAGTGGGGGGGTGAGGTAGAGGATAGTCATAGTGGGGGGGTGAGGTAGAGGATAGTCATAGTAGGGGGGGTGAGATAGAGGATAGTCATAGTGGGGGGGTGAGGTAGAGGATAGTCGTCATGGAGAGGGTGAGGTAGAGGATAGTCGTAGTGGGGGGGTGAGGTAGAGGATAGTCATAGTGGGGGGGTGAGGTAGAGGATAGTCATAGTAGGGGGGGTGAGGTAGAGGATAGTCATAGTGGGGGGGTGAGGTAGAGGATAGTCATAGTAGGGGGGTGAGGTAGAGGATAGTTGTCATGGGGGGTGAGGTAGAGGATAGTCGTCATGGGGGGGTGAGGTAGAGGATAGTCGTCATGGGGGGGTGGGGGGGGTAGAGGACAGTCATAGTAGGGCTGGTTCCTGTTACACAGTAAAAGCATTTGCGATGGAAATGATGAAAGTTCCAAGTTACAGCTCAATCCCGTTCTAGCTTCCCCAGATCTTTCAGTGAACACAAACAATTAAAAGTACATGTTCACTTACGTTTTTCAGCCTCCTTTTGCCCTCTACACGCCTGAGAAGGAAAGGAGGGGATTTCTTAGTCCGAGCAAAGACACACACACTGACTAATGTTTACCCATGGCTTCCCAATAATAAAGGTGATCCATTATGACAGTCAATAAAGTATTATTCTGTTTAAATATGAAGCAGATGCTAAGCTACTGTTTTGCTAGCACAGACTGGAATATGTTCCGGGATTCTTCCGATGGCATTGAGGAGTACACCACCTCAGTCACTGGCTTCATCAATAAGTGCATCGATGACGTCGTCCCCACAGTGACCTTACATACATACCCCAACCAGAAGCCATGGATTACAGGAAACATCCGCACTGAGCTAAAGGGTAGAGCTGCAGCTTTCAAGGAGCGGGACACTAACCCGGAAGCTTATAAGAAATCCTGCTACGCCCTCCGATGAACCTTCAAACAGGCAAAGCGTCAATACATGACTAAGATCGAATCGTACTACACTGGCTCCGACGCTCGGATGTGGCAGGGCTTGCAAACTATTACAGACTACAAATGGAAGCACAGCCGCGAGCTGCCCAATGACACGAGCCTACCAGACGAGCTAAATCACTTTTATGCTCGCTTCGAGGCAAGCAACACTGAAACATGCATGAGAGCATGAGCTGTTCCAGACGACTGTGTGGTCGCGCTCTCCATAGCCGATGTGAGTAAGACTTTTAAGCAGGTCAACATTCCCAAGGCCGCAGGGCCAGACGGATAACCAGGACGTGTACTCCGAGCATGTGCTGACCAACAGGCAAGTGTCTTCACTAACATTTTCAACATGTCCCTGACTGAGTCTGTAATACCAACATGTTTCAAGCAGACCACCATAGTCCCCGTGCCCAAGAACACTAAGATAACCTGCCTAAATGACTACTGACCTGTATCAGTCACATCTGTAGCCATGAAGTGCTTTGAAAAGGCTGGTCATGGCTCACATCAACAGAAATCCTAGACCCACTCCAATTTGCATACCGCCCCAACAGATCCACAGATGATGCAATCTCTATTGCACTCCACACTGCCCTTTCACACATGGACAAGAGGAACACCTATGTGAGAATGCTATTCATTGACTACAGCTCAGCGTTCAACACCATAGTGCCCTCAAAGCTCATCACTAAGATAAGGATCCTAGGACTAAACACCTCCCTCTGCAACTGGATCCAGAACTTCCTGACGGGCCGCCCCCCGGTGGTAAGGGTAGGTAACAACACATCCACCACGCTGATCCTCAACACGGGGGCCCCTAAGGGGTGCGTGCTCAGTCCCCTCCTGTACTCCCTGTTCACCCATGACTGCATGGCCAGGCACGACTCCAACACCATCATTACGTTTGCTGATGACAACAGTGGTAGGCCTGATCACTGACAACAATGAGACAGCCTATAGGGAGGAGGTCAGAGACCTGGCCGTGTGGTGCCAGGATAACAACCTCTCCCTCAACGTGATCAAGACAAAGGAGATGATTGTGGACTACAGGAAAAAAAAAAGAGGACTGAGCACGCCCCCATTCTCATTGACGGGGCTGTAGTGGAACAGGTTGAGAGCTTCAAGTTCCTTGGTGTCCACATCACCAACAAACTATCATGGTCCAAGCACACCAAGACAGTCGTGAAGAGGGCACGACAAAGCCTATTCCCCCTTAGGAGACTGAAAAGATTTGTAATGGGTCCTCAGATCCTCAAAAGATTCTACAGCTGCACCATCGAGAGCATCCTGACTGGTTGTATCACCGCCTGGTACGCCAACTGCTTGGCATCCGACCGCAAGGCACTACAGAGGGTAGTACGTACGGTCCAGTACATCACTACTGTTTATTATCTATGCATAGTGACTTTAATAGCTACCTACATGTACTTATGTTCCTAGCTCCTAGCAGTGCAGCTAAATGCTTGTGTTACTAGCTCCTAGCAGTGTAGTAAAATGCTTGTGTTACTAGCTCCTAGCAGTGTAGTAAAATGCTTGTGTTACTAGCTCCTAGCAGTGTAGTAAAATGCTTATGTTACTAGCTCCTAGCAGTGCAGCTAAATGCTTGTGTTACTAGCTCCTAGCAGTGCAGCTAAATGCTTGTGTTACTAGCTCCTAGCAGTGCAGCTAAATGCTTGTGTTACTAGCTCCTAGCAGTGCAGCTAAATGCTTGTGTTACTAGCTCCTAGCAGTGCAGCTAAATGCTTGTGTTACTAGCTCCTAGCAGTGCAGCTAAATGCTTGTGTTCCTAGCTCCTAGCAGTGCAGCTAAATGCTTGTGTTACTAGCTCCTAGCAGTGCAGCTAAATGCTTGTGTTACTAGCTCCTAGCAGTGCAGCTAAATGCTTGTGTTCCTAGCTCCTAGCAGTGCAGCTAAATGCTTGTGTTACCAGCTCCTAGCAGTGCAGATACATGCTTGTGTTACCAGCTCCTAGCAGTGTAGTAAAATGCTTGTGTTCCTATAATATAAAGTATTATTCTGTTTAAATAGCCACTGTTAATATAAAGTATTATTCTGTTTAAATAGCCACTGTTAATATAAAGTATTATTCTGTTTAAATAGCCACTCTGATAATATAAAGTATTATTCTGTTTAAATAGCCACTCTGATAATATAAAGTATTATTCTGTTTAAATAGCCACTGTTAATATAAAGTATTATTCTGTTTAAATAGCCACTGTTAATATAAAGTATTATTCTGTTTAAATAGCCACTGATAATATAAAGTATTATTCTGTTTAAATAGCCACTCTGATAATATAAAGTATTATTCTGTTTAAATAGCCACTGATAATATAAAGTATTATTCTGTTTAAATAGCCACTGATAATATAAGGTATTATTCTGTTTAAATAGCCACTGATAATATAAAGTATTATTCTGTTTAAATAGCCACTCTGATAATATAAAGTATTATTCTGTTTAAATAGCCACTGATAATACATGGGCTCTCATTTGCAACACCACACTGTTGACTATTCATCTTGCCATTTGCTTTTTAGCTGCCTAGTCAAAACAGCTCCTTAAAAATGGTGCTGTGAGACAGACAACCAACTATAAACACCATGCAATCACCGATAACACAGAACTAGCTGTATACAGTATATAGGACAACCTAGCCACCACAAGCCATTAGGCCATCCAGTCAGGGTACACTAGCGTTCCAACCAGTGAGACAGAGGTCAAGAAATACGCGGGGGAAACACTAACTGAACATCGACAGGTGCTGCCTAATGATTTAAACATCACTATAAGTCCAGCAGCACTTGGGATAAAAACATGTTAGTGTACATATTAACCCCTTCACTTCCATTTGCTTTGTTCTACAAATATCAATATATTTCACCAAATAAAAATGTGTTGACCTGAAACAGGTGAAATCAAGTCAAATGTTACCTGAGTGTAGCGCGTGTGGACAGGTCTTGCAGGTCTCCAGGGTGAAACAGCTGGGCCTCGTGCAGACCCAGCGTACCGCACGCTCTCAGAAACACATTGACATTGTCCTGGAGGAGAGGGAGGGGAGGGGAGGTAGAGAGGGAGGGGAGGGGAGGAGGAGAGGGAGGGGAGGGGGGAGTAGAGAGGGAGGGGAGGGGAGGAGAGGGAGGGGAGGGGGGGTAGAGAGGGAGGGGAGGGGAGGTAGAGAGGGAGGGGAGGAGGGGGTAGAGAGGGAGGGGAGGGGGGGTAGAGAGGGAGGGGAGGAGGAGAGGGAGGGGAGGGGGGGGAGGAGAGGGAGGGGAGGGGGGTAGAGAGGGAGGGGAGGGGGGGTAGAGAGGGAGGGGAGGAGGAGAGGGAGGGGAGGGGGGGGTAGAGAGGGAGGGGAGGGGGGGTAGAGAGGGAGGGAGGGGAGGAGGAGAGGGAGGGGAGGGGGGAGGAGAGGGAGGTAGAGAGGGAGGGGAGGGGGGGTAGGGAGGGAGGGAGGGGAGGGGAGGAGGAGAGGTAGTGGGAGTGGGGGTAGAGAGGGAGGGAGGGGAGGAGGAGAGGTAGTGGGAGTGGGGGTAGAGAGGGAGGGAGGGGAGGAGGAGAGGGAGGAGAGGGAGGGGAGGGGAGGAGGAGAGGTAGTGGGAGTGGGGGTAGAGAGGGAGGGAGGGGAGGAGGAGAGGGAGGAGAGGGAGGGGTAGAGAGGGAGGGGAGGAGGAGAGGTAGTGGGAGTGGGGGTAGAGAGGGAGGGAGGGGAGGGGAGGAGGAGAGGTAGTGGGAGTTACCATACAGGACAAAACATCAGAGAAGGCTTGGTCTATGGACGATCATATGAGCGGTGGGAGGAGTCTCTCAACAGCTTTCCAGGATCCTTTCCAAAACACGTGAATATTTGGGGTTCAACTATCAGACTCAGTTTGTCACGTTCGTCACATCAATAAACGCTTCACTAGATCGTCGACGTTTCAGATCCGTCATACTAAGCAGGGAAACCGCAGAGACTGACCAGACAGACCAGACAGAGACTGACCAGACAGAGACTGACCAGACAGAGACTGACCAGACAGAGACTGACCAGACAGAGACTGACCAGACAGACCAGACAGAGACTGACCAGACAGACCAGACAGAGACTGACCAGACAGACCAGACAGAGACTGACCAGACAGAGACTGACCAGACAGACCAGACAGAGACTGACCAGACAGACCAGACAGAGACTGACCAGACAGAGACTGACCAGACAGACCAGACAGAGACTGACCAGACAGACCAGACAGAGACTGACCAGACAGACCAGACAGAGACTGACCAGACAGACCAGACAGAGACTGACCAGACAGACCAGACAGAGACTGACCAGACAGAGACTGACCAGACAGAGACTGACCAGACAGAGACTGACCAGACAGAGACTGACCAGACAGACCAGACAGAGACTGACCAGACAGACCAGACAGAGACTGACCAGACAGAGACTGACCAGACAGAGACTGACCAGACAGAGACTGACCAGACAGAGACTGACCAGACAGAGACTGACCAGACAGAGACTGACCAGACAGACCAGACAGAGACTGACCAGACAGACCAGACAGAGACTGACCAGACAGACCAGACAGAGACTGACCAGACAGACCAGACAGAGACTGACCAGACAGACCAGACAGAGACTGACCAGACAGAGACTGACCAGACAGAGACTGACCAGACAGAGACTGACCAGACTGACCAGACAGAGACTGACCAGACAGAGACTGACCAGACAGAGACTGACCAGACAGAGACTGACCAGACAGACCAGACAGAGACTGACCAGACAGACCAGACAGAGACTGACCAGACAGAGACTGACCAGACAGAGACTGACCAGACAGAGACTGACCAGACTGACCAGACAGAGACTGACCAGACAGAGACTGACCAGACAGAGACTGACCAGACAGAGACTGACCAGACAGAGACTGACCAGACAGACCAGACAGAGACTGACCAGACAGACCAGACAGAGACTGACCAGACAGACCAGACAGAGACTGACCAGACAGACCAGACAGAGACTGACCAGACAGACCAGACAGAGACTGACCAGACAGAGACTGACCAGACAGAGACTGACCAGACAGAGACTGACCAGACTGACCAGACAGAGACTGACCAGACAGAGACTGACCAGACAGAGACTGACCAGACAGACCAGACAGAGACTGACCAGACAGACCAGACAGAGACTGACCAGACAGAGACTGACCAGACAGAGACTGACCAGACAGAGACTGACCAGACAGACCAGACAGAGACTGACCAGACAGAGACTGACCAGACAGACCAGACAGAGACTGACCAGACAGAGACTGACCAGACAGAGACTGACCAGACAGAGACTGACCAGACAGAGACTGACCAGACAGAGACTGACCAGACAGACCAGACAGAGACTGACCAGACAGAGACTGACCAGACAGACCAGACAGAGACTGACCAGACAGAGACTGACCAGACAGAGACTGACCAGACAGAGACTGACCAGACAGAGACTGACCAGACAGAGACTGACCAGACAGACCAGACAGAGACTGACCAGACAGACCAGACAGAGACTGACCAGACAGAGACTGACCAGACAGAGACTGACCAGACAGAGACTGACCAGACAGAGACTGACCAGACAGACCAGACAGAGACTGACCAGACAGACCAGACAGAGACTGACCAGACAGACCAGACAGAGACTGACCAGACAGACCAGACAGAGACTGACCAGACAGAGACTGACCAGACAGACCAGACAGAGACTGACCAGACAGACCAGACAGAGACTGACCAGACAGAGACTGACCAGACAGAGACTGACCAGACAGAGACTGACCAGACAGAGACTGACCAGACAGAGACTGACCAGACAGACCAGACAGAGACTGACCAGACAGAGACTGACCAGACAGACCAGACAGAGACTGACCAGACAGAGACTGACCAGACAGAGACTGACCAGACAGACCAGACAGAGACTGACCAGACAGACCAGACAGAGACTGACCAGACAGAGACTGACCAGACAGAGACTGACCAGACAGACCAGACAGAGACTGACCA
Organism: Coregonus lavaretus; assembly: GCF_964263955.1. Classification (NCBI taxonomy): domain Eukaryota; kingdom Metazoa; phylum Chordata; class Actinopteri; order Salmoniformes; family Salmonidae; genus Coregonus; species Coregonus lavaretus. The sequence goes on along the minus strand of NW_028166373.1, from coordinate 19,791 downwards.
GACAGACCAGACAGAGACTGACCAGACAGAGACTGACCAGACAGAGACTGACCAGACTGACCAGACAGAGACTGACCAGACAGAGACTGACCAGACAGAGACTGACCAGACAGAGACTGACCAGACAGAGACTGACCAGACAGACCAGACAGAGACTGACCAGACAGAGACTGACCAGACAGACCAGACAGAGACTGACCAGACAGAGACTGACCAGACAGAGACTGACCAGACAGACCAGACAGAGACTGACCAGACAGACCAGACAGAGACTGACCAGACAGAGACTGACCAGACAGAGACTGACCAGACAGACCAGACAGAGACTGACCAGACAGACCAGACAGAGACTGACCAGACAGAGACTGACCAGACAGAGACTGACCAGACAGAGACTGACCAGACAGAGACTGACCAGACAGAGACTCCCACTGCATTCTCATATGAACTCTAGAACGGCTGCACAGCCACAGGCACACAGGGAACTCACCAGTCCAGCCATGGGAGTAGACAGTGTGTTCATTCTCTTTATAATGCCTGGTTTCAACCGGTTGATTAGACTGAGAAAGGAGATAAGAGGGATGAATAGATGAGTTGGGGAGCGTGACCACTGACCACACCAGGACCTGACACATAAAACAGTAAGGTGTTTACAGAAGCCCATCCTATGTGATTCATTCATCATTACCGGCAGAGCAGGACTCCATTCTCCAGATATAGACTACAGTTCCCACAATACTCACTGGCAGAGCAGGACTCCATTCTCCAGATATAGACTACAGTTCCCACAATACTCACTGGCAGAGCAGGACTCCATTCTCCAGATATAGACTACAGTTCCCACAATACTCACCGGCAGAGCAGGACTCCATTCTCCAGATATAGACTACAGTTCCCACAATACTCACTGGCAGAGCAGGACTCCATTCTCCAGATATACACTACAGTTCCCACAATACTCACCGGCAGAGCAGGACTCCATTCTCCAGATATACACTACAGTTCCCACAATACTCACTGGCAGAGCAGGACTCCATTCTCCAGATATAGACTACAGTTCCCACAATACTCACTGGCAGAGCAGGACTCCATTCTCCAGATACACACTACAGTTCCCACAATACTCACTGGCAGAGCAGGACTCCATTCTCCAGATATACACTACAGTGCCCACAATACTCACTGGCAGAGCAGGACTCCATTCTCCAGATATACACTACAGTTCCCACAATACTCACTGGCAGAGCAGGACTCCATTCTCCAGATACACTACAGTTCCCACAATACTCACTGGCAGAGCAGGACTCCATTCTCCAGATACACACTACAGTTCCCACAATACTCACTGGCAGAGCAGGACTCCATTCTCCAGATATACACTACAGTGCCCACAATACTCACTGGCAGAGCAGGACTCCATTCTCCAGATATACACTACAGTTCCCACAATACTCACTGGCAGAGCAGGACTCCATTCTCCAGATACACTACAGTTCCCACAATACTCACCGGCAGAGCAGGACTCCATTCTCCAGATATAGACTACAGTTCCCACAATACTCACTGGCAGAGCAGGACTCCATTCTCCAGATATACACTACAGTTCCCACAATACTCACTGGCAGAGCAGGACTCCATTCTCCAGATACACACTACAGTTCCCACAATACTCACTGGCAGAGCAGGACTCCATTCTCCAGATATACACTACAGTTGCCACAATACTCACTGGCAGAGCAGGACTCCATTCTCCAGATACACTACAGTTCCCACAATACTCACCGGCAGAGCAGGACTCCATTCTCCAGATATAGACTACAGTTCCCACAATACTCACTGGCAGAGCAGGACTCCATTCTCCAGATATACACTACAGTTCCCACAATACTCACTGGCAGAGCAGGACTCCATTCTCCAGATATACACTACAGTTCCCACAATACTCACTGGCAGAGCAGGACTCCATTCTCCAGATATACACTACAGTTCCCACAATACTCACCGGCAGAGCAGGACTCCATTCTCCAGATATACACTACAGTTCCCACAATACTCACTGGCAGAGCAGGACTCCATTCTCCAGATATAGACTACAGTTCCCACAATACTCACTGGCAGAGCAGGACTCCATTCTCCAGATACACACTACAGTTCCCACAATACTCACTGGCAGAGCAGGACTCCATTCTCCAGATATACACTACAGTGCCCACAATACTCACTGGCAGAGCAGGACTCCATTCTCCAGATATACACTACAGTTCCCACAATACTCACTGGCAGAGCAGGACTCCATTCTCCAGATACACACTACAGTTCCCACAATACTCACTGGCAGAGCAGGACTCCATTCTCCAGATATACACTACAGTTCCCACAATACTCACCGGCAGAGCAGGACTCCATTCTCCAGATATAGACTACAGTTCCCACAATACTCACTGGCAGAGCAGGACTCCATTCTCCAGATATACACTACAGTTGCCACAATACTCACCGGCAGAGCAGGACTCCATTCTCCAGATATAGACTACAGTTCCCACAATACTCACTGGCAGAGCAGGACTCCATTCTCCAGATATACACTACAGTTCCCACAATACTCACCGGCAGAGCAGGACTCCATTCTCCAGATATAGACTACAGTTCCCACAATACTCACTGGCAGAGCAGGACTCCATTCTCCAGATATAGACTACAGTTCCCACAATACTCACTGGCAGAGCAGGACTCCATTCTCCAGATATAGACTACAGTTCCCACAATACTCACTGGCAGAGCAGGACTCCATTCTCCAGATATAGACTACAGTTCCCACAATACTCACTGGCAGAGCAGGACTCCATTCTCCAGGGCTGAGCGGAAGTTGTTGCATCCAAACGTTTTATTAGTCACTTCCTGTATACAGGGAGAACAAAGAACAACGCCACATCTTAGATCACCTTAACAGAAATTAAACAAAAGCAAAAATGCAAGAGACATTTTTCACTACATTTCCTCTTGGATCACTGAGATTATGATCTGTACTTATCTATTGCATAATTATGTTTTTTTTTGATCGAGATATTATGCATTTTTACCACCATTTCCACAATTCTCATTAACGTAACGGTCAAAAAAGTAATAAACAAATCCATTTCTAATTTTTTTTTTATGACATTGCTCCACTAATGAAAAGGTCTGAGTTAATAAACACTGAAAATGAAATAATACAATTAAAATCTGACTTTATGCCGTCTCAGTAATGAGAAATAACATCATTCTGAAGACATAAGCCAAGTGGGGTAAAGGGGGTGTTGGAGAATAACCACCTCATTCTGAACACATTTACTCATCTTCTACTACTCCTCTCGATGATGCATCATGGGTAATACAACTTTAAAAACTGATAGGAGTTTTTACAGCAACTTGAAAATTTTTACGGTAATTAGATGTCCACAGACACTGTTTGTACGTAATATAGTTTTAGTGTAGATTTCAACTATACTGAACAAAAATATAAAACACAACATGTAAAGTGTTGGTCACATGTTTCATGAGCTGAAATAAAAAGATCCCCGAAATGTTTCATACACACAAAAGGCTTCTATCTCAAATTGTGTGTACGAATTTGTTTACATCCCTGTTAATGAGCATTTTATCCTTTGTCAAGATAATGGCATATCAAGAAGCTGATTGAACAGCATGATCATTACACAAGTGCACCTTGTGCTGGGGACAAAAAAAGGCCACTAAAGATGTCTGAAGTTGAGGGACTCCATTCTGCAATTGGCATACTGACTGCAGGAATGTCCACCAGAGCTGTTGCCAGAGATTTGAATGTTCATTTCTCTAACATAAGCCGCTTCCAACGTTGTTTTTGAGAATTTGGTAGGACATCCAACCGGCCTCACAACCGCAGGCCACGTGTAACCACGCCAAACCAGGACCTCTTCATCCGGCTTCTTCAACTGCGGGATCGTCTGGGGGGGGGGGGGGGGGGGGGGTTGGGGGGGGGGCTGAGGAGTATTTATGTCTGTTATAAAGCCATTTTGTGGGGGAAAACTAATTCTGATTGGCTGGACCTGGCTCCCCAGTGGGTGGGCCTATGCCTTCCCAGGCCCACCCATGGCTGTGCCCCTGCTCAGTCATGTGAAATACATAGATTAGGGCCTAATTAATTTATTTCAATTAACCTATTTCCATATAGGAACTGTAACTCAGTAAAATCTTTGACATTGTTGCATTTATTTTTGTTCAGTATACAATTTATGATTTATGGATTTGTGTTTTATTCAAATTGGTTTTTCTACAGTAAAATTGTATAATGACTCAAGAATTTAATCCGGACGCATTTTGGTAATGAGAATTTGGGGTGAAAATGTATTTAAAATAAGACAACTTGCCAAAAAGTAGACATCTTAGTCTTCAGAATAATAGTTGATTTTTGTAGATGCATCATGGTTTTGTAACTCAATTTGCTACTGACATTTTAAAAACTGCTTTCATGAGATTCACCCAAGTGAACAGCAGCAACACATCTACAAGCATGTGGGGACGATTAGAGATCACTCTCTCCCTCCCTGTATATAGTATAAACATTACTCTGGACCGGACCACTCACTGACCTCCCTCCCTGTATAATATAAACATTACTCTGGACCGGACCACTCACTGACCTCCCTCCCTGTATAGTATAAACATTACTCTGGACCGGACCACTCACTGACCTCCCTCCCTGTATAGTATAAACATTACTCTGGACCGGACCACTCACTGACCTCCCTCCCTGTATAGTATAAACATTACTCTGGACCGGACCACTCACTGACCTCCCTCCCTGTATAGTATAAACATTACTCTGGACCGGACCACTCTCTCCCTCCCTGTATAGTATAAACATTACTCTGGACCGGACCACTCACTGACCTCCCTCCCTGTATAGTATAAACATTACTCTGGACCGGACCACTCACTGACCTCCCTCCCTGTATAGTATAAACATTACTCTGGACCGGACCACTCACTGACCTCCCTCCCTGTATAGTATAAACATTACTCTGGACCGGACCACTCACTGACCTCCCTCCCTGTATATAGTATAAACATTACTCTGGACCGGACCACTCACTGACCTCCCTCCCTGTATAGTATAAACATTACTCTGGACCGGACCACTCACTGACCTCCCTCCCTGTATATAGTATAAACATTACTCTGGACCGGACCACTCACTGACCTCCCTCCCTGTATATAGTATAAACATTACTCTGGACCGGACCACTCACTGACCTCCCTCCCTGTATACTCTGGACCGGACCACTCACTGACCTCCCTCCCTGTATAGTATAAACATTACTCTGGACCGGACCACTCACTGACCTCCCTCCCTGTATATAGTATAAACATTACTCTGGACCGGACCACTCACTGACCTCCCTCCCTGTATAGTATAAACATTACTCTGGACCGGACCACTCACTGACCTCCCTCCCTGTATATTGTATAAACATTACTCTGGACCGGACCACTCACTGACCTCCCTCCCTGTATAGTATAAACATTACTCTGGACCGGACCACTCACTGACCTCCCTCCCTGTATATAGTATAAACATTACTCTGGACCGGACCACTCACTGACCTCCCTCCCTGTATATAGTATAAACATTACTCTGGACCGGACCACTCACTGACCTCCCTCCCTGTATAGTATAAACATTACTCTGGACCGGACCACTCACTGACCTCCCTCCCTGTATAGTATAAACATTACTCTGGACCGGACCACTCACTGACCTCCCTCCCTGTATATAGTATAAACATTACTCTGGACCGGACCACTCACTGACCTCCCTCCCTGTATATAGTATAAACATTACTCTGGACCGGACCACTCACTGACCTCCCTCCCTGTATAGTATAAACATTACTCTGGACCGGACCACTCACTGACCTCCCTCCCTGTATAGTATAAACATTACTCTGGACCGGACCACTCACTGACCTCCCTCCCTGTATAGTATAAACATTACTCTGGACCGGACCACTCACTGACCTCCCTCCCTGTTTAGTATAAACATTACTCTGGACCGGACCACTCACTGACCTCCCTCCCTGTATAGTATAAACATTACTCTGGACCGGACCACTCACTGACCTCCCTCCCTGTATATAGTATAAACATTACTCTGGACCGGACCACTCACTGACCTCCCTCCCTGTATATAGTATAAACATTACTCTGGACCGGACCACTCACTGACCTCCCTCCCTGTATAGTATAAACATTACTCTGGACCGGACCACTCACTGACCTCCCTCCCTGTATAGTATAAACATTACTCTGGACCGGACCACTCACTGACCTCCCTCCCTGTATAGGTTAAACATTACTCTGGACCGGACCACTCACTGACCTCCCTCCCTGTATAGTATAAACATTACTCTGGACCGGACCACTCACTGACCTCCCTCCCTGTATAGTATAAACATTACTCTGGACCGGACCACTCACTGACCTCCCTCCCTGTATAGTATAAACATTACTCTGGACCGGACCACTCACTGACCTCCCTCCCCGTATATAGTATAAACATTACTCTGGACCGGACCACTCACTGACCTCCCTCCCTGTATAGGTTAAACATTACTCTGGACCGGACCACTCACTGACCTCCCTCCCTGTATAGTATAAACATTACTCTGGACCGGACCACTCACTGACCTCCCTCCCTGTATAGTATAAACATTACTCTGGACCGGACCACTCACTGACCTCCCTCCCTGTATAGTATAAACATTACTCTGGACCGGACCACTCACTGACCTCCCTCCCTGTATATAGTATAAACATTACTCTGGACCGGACCACTCACTGACCTCCCTCCCTGTATAGGTTAAACATTACTCTGGACCGGACCACTCACTGACCTCCCTCCCTGTATAGTATAAACATTACTCTGGACCGGACCACTCACTGACCTCCCTCCCTGTATAGTATAAACATTACTCTGGACCGGACCACTCACTGACCTCCCTCCCTGTATACTCTGGACCGGACCACTCACTGACCTCCCTCCCTGTATAGTATAAACATTACTCTGGACCGGACCACTCACTGACCTCCCTCCCTGTATAATATAAACATTACTCTGGACCGGACCACTCACTGACCTCCCTCCCTGTATAGTATAAACATTACTCTGGACCGGACCACTCACTGACCTCCCTCCCTGTATAGTATAAACATTACTCTGGACCGGACCACTCACTGACCTCCCTCCCTGTATACTCTGGACCGGACCACTCACTGACCTCCCTCCCTGTATAGTATAAACATTACTCTGGACCGGACCACTCACTGACCTCCCTCCCTGTATAGGTTAAACATTACTCTGGACCGGACCACTCACTGACCTCCCTCCCTGTATAATATAAACATTACTCTGGACCGGACCACTCACTGACCTCCCTCCCTGTATAGTATAAACATTACTCTGGACCGGACCACTCACTGACCTCCCTCCCTGTATAATATAAACATTACTCTGGACCGGACCACTCACTGACCTCCCTCCCTGTATACTCTGGACCGGACCACTCACTGACCTCCCTCCCTGTATAGTATAAACATTACTCTGGACCGGACCACTCACTGACCTCCCTCCCTGTATAGGTTAAACAGCTTTGTGTGTCAATGAGAAACATGAGATTTGCTCTCCCTTTCCTACCGATTAACACACAATTCACCATCCTACCTATCCCAGCAATTCACCATCCTACCGATTAACACACAATTCACCATCCTACCTACCCCAGCAATTCACCATCCTACCTACCCCAGCAATTCACCATCCTACCTATCCCAGCAATTCACCATCCTACCTACCCCAGCAATTCACCATCCTACCTATCCCAGCAATTCACCATCCTACCTATCCCAGCAATTCACCATCCTACCTACCCCAGCAATTCACCATCCTACCTATCCCAGCAATTCACCATCCTACCTATCCCAGCAATTCACCATCCTACCTATCCCAGCAATTCACCATCCTACCTATCCCAGCAATTCACCATCCTACCTATCCCAGCAATTCACCATCCTACCTACCCCAACAATTCACCATCCTACCTACCCCAACAATTCACCATCCTACCTATCCCAGCAATTCACCATCCTACCTACCCCAGTAATTCACCATCCTACCTACCCCAGTAATTCACCATCCTACCTACCCCAACAGCAGCAGAATTTGTCTTGTTGGGGGTAAAATGATTTGACCTAAAATCAACAGCATTTCACCCCTCTACCCACACATTTCTTCTCACTGCTTTAACCTTTCACCCCTCATTAAAAGTGGACCTCCGGGCATTCTGAGGGGGTTAACCTCCCTGGCATGATGGGCCCAGTGCCAGCTACCCTCTGTGCCACAATAACTCATTGAGCTCCACAGGGGTTGCAGGTTCCATTCTGTTTCCTCAAGGAGAGGAGCAGAGAGGGGGAGAGGTAAGGGGGGGGTATTAGGGGTGGTCAGTGGGGGGGGAGAGAGAGATTAGAGGAACACAGAGGGGTAGGGGGAATGCCTTCTACCCCCTAACCATTCCCTCTCTCTCTCTCTCTCTCTCTGGGGCACTGTTCCCTATCTGAATGGAGGAGATGGGTCACATCATGTGGCCAGCTGGTCACTGTTCCCTATCTGAATGGAGGAGATGGGTCACATCATGTGGCCAGCTGGGCACTGTTCCCTATCTGAATGGAGACGGGTCACATCATGTGGCCAGCTGGTCACTGTTCCCTATCTGAATGGAGATGGGTCACATCATGTGGCCAGCTGGTCACTGTTCCCTATCTGAATGGAGATGGGTCACATCATGTGGCCAGCTGGTCACTGTTCCCTATCTGAATGGAGATGGGTCACATCATGTGGCCAGCTGGTCACTGTTCCCTATCTGAATGGAGATGGGTCACATCATGTGGCCAGCTGGTCACTGTTCCCTATCTGAATGGAGATGGGTCACATCATGTGGCCAGCTGGTCACTGTTCCCTATCTGAATGGAGGAGATGGGTCACATCATGTGGCCAGCTGGTCACTGTTCCCTATCTGAATGGAGATGGGTCACATCATGTGGCCAGCTGGTCACTGTTCCCTATCTGAATGGAGGAGATGGGTCACATCATGTGGCCAGCTGGGCACTGTTCCCTATCTGAATGGAGATGGGTCACATCATGTGGCCAGCTGGTCACTGTTCCCTATCTGAATGGAGATGGGTCACATCATGTGGCCAGCTGGTCACTGTTCCCTATCTGAATGGAGATGGGTCACATCATGTGGCCAGCTGGTCACTGTTCCCTATCTGAATGGAGATGGGTCACATCATGTGGCCAGCTGGGGTCTGCTGGTCACTGTTCCCTATCTGAATGGAGATGGGTCACATCATGTGGCCAGCTGGTCACTGTTCCCTATCTGAATGGAGATGGGTCACATCATGTGGCCAGCTGGTCACTGTTCCCTATCTGAATGGAGATGGGTCACATCATGTGGCCAGCTGGGGTCTGCTGGTCACTGTTCCCCATCTGAATGGAGATGGGTCACATCATGTGGCCAGCTGGTCACTGTTCCCTATCTGAATGGAGATGGGTCACATCATGTGGCCAGCTGGTCACTGTTCCCTATCTGAATGGAGATGGGTCACATCATGTGGCCAGCTGGTCACTGTTCCCTATCTGAATGGAGATGGTCACATCATGTGGCCAGCTGGTCACTGTTCCCTATCTGAATGGAGATGGGTCACATCATGTGGCCAGCTGGTCACTGTTCCCTATCTGAATGGAGGAGATGGGTCACATCATGTGGCCAGCTGGTCACTGTTCCCTATCTGAATGGAGATGAGTCACATCATGTGGCCAGCTGGTCACTGTTCCCTATCTGAATGGAGATGGGTCACATCATGTGGCCAGCTGGTCACTGTTCCCTATCTGAATGGAGATGGGTCACATCATGTGGCCAGCTGGTCACTGTTCCCTATCTGAATGGAGATGGGTCACATGTGGCCAGCTGGGGTCTGCTGGTCACTGTTCCCTATCTGAATGGAGATGGGTCACATCATGTGGCCAGCTGGTCACTGTTCCCTATCTGAATGGAGACTGGTCACATCATGTGGCCAGCTGGTCACTGTTCCCTATCTGAATGGAGATGGGTCACATCATGTGGCCAGCTGGTCACTGTTCCCTATCTGAATGGAGACGGGTCACATCATGTGGCCAGCTGGTCACTGTTCCCTATCTGAATGGAGACGGGTCACATCATGTGGCCAGCTGGTCACTGTTCCCTATCTGAATGGAGACGGTTCACATCATGTGGCCAGCTGGTCACTGTTCCCTATCTGAATGGAGACGGGTCACATCATGTGGCCAGCTGGTCACTATTCCCTATCTGAATGGAGACGGGTCACATCATGTGGCCAGCTGGTCACTGTTCCCTATCTGAATGGAGATGGGTCACATCATGTGGCCAGCTGGTCACTGTTCCCCATTTGAATGAGGATGGCCACATTACGTTGCCAGCTGGGCACAAGCCTACGGGGGCACTGTTCCCGATCACCCTGGAGGGAGTCCTTTGTTCATTCATTCCCTGTTCCTTTCCACCCCTTCATCTCTCTCTGTCCCCTTCCCCACGACCCTTAATTGCTCCCCACATGCCCCTCTCCTCTCCCTCTGAGAGGGTACAGAATGGAATGCAGCCTGCCGCCTCTCTGGAGCTCAACACTGCCACTGTCCAATTAGGAAAACTTTATGAGGGTATCATAAGATAAAGTTTATATGTGATGATTGATACGCAAAACTGCACATCTCAAAGAGCACAAAGACCGACATGAAACAAAATACGTCATCACCGCAACAGCACAGATAACTCTCAAGAGCCCATTTGCAAAATGTGCTTTTATATGTGTATTTATCTATGCGCTATATGAGCGTATGACCACGCTCTAAAAACTAAACACCTTCACACTCGGTTTTACAGTGGCTTCACTGTCAATATTGTCACCCATTAATTGCAGTACAGGGTTTATCGTCACATTTTATGAGTGTCGTCATATTATGTTACGGTCATCGTAAACCAGTAGATTTAATGAGTGAGCCTCTGTAAAAATGTATCATGTGGAACAATTACCCAAACTTAAATCAAATAATGAATAAGACGAGTGGAACAACAAACGTTCACCTTTGACGTACAGCTCTGTAGGCTGCTGTGGTCCCATCGAAACATTAACTTGGATATATTTTAATTTGTTTCGTCAACCCAATCATGGATCAAACGTGTTTATTTTATTTTTTTAGATGTGGTTGTAAATGACTTAGCTCCAACCCTACCTCCATCCACCGCTGAGCCTCAGTGAAGGCGTCTTCACAGCTCACACTGGTCTGTTGTCGCCACTCCATCTTCCACACAAGGTCGAAAACAGACAAGGAACTTTTTGTTCTAGTTGAAAGAGAGAACAAGGAGAAGTCGATCGTTCCCGGTAATCGTTAGGCCTACCCTAAGACAAACAACACAGCGTCAATCAAAGCATTTCCCTGTCGACAAGACACAATTATCCAGCGATCATCTAAATCGTTTAATCCGACGGTATTGTTAAAAATGTGTTACCTGCGTCAAAACTTCAGCTGGGGAAACTTGAAAGTCTAAACTCTGCTCACCGGTGAACGATTCCCGTTAATTGACTTCCGCGCGCCTCGCAATGGGACACTTGTTACCAAACATTTTTGTCACGCGCAATACCTAAAGTGGGCGTTTCCTGTAGTCTGACAGATCATCCTTTTCTGCACCTGATGGTGTTTTCTCTTTAGTGAACACCGGGGGGCCCCACGGAGTCATACAGCCGCCTTAGCTGCTCACGTGACGGGTCTTCAGTAGAGGAGGAGGAGAACGGGTTCCACTAAATAACCCAGCCACAAAGTCAGATTCCACAGCCAAAGGGCCAATATTGGCTACAAACAATTTGCTTTTTGGTATTAATTTGAGGTTAGGGTTATGCATAAGGTTAGCAGTGTGGTTAATGTTAAGGTTAAGGTTAGGGGTAGGTTTAAAATCTGATTTTAAGAAGATAAATTGTCAGAGAGAGAGAGAGAGTCAGAGATACAGAGAGAGAGAGAGAAACGTTAACACACGTTTCCCATGCCAATAAAGCCCTTAAATTGAAATTGAATTGAATTGAGAGAGAGAGAGAGAAAGAGAGTCAGAAAGACAGAGAGAGAGAGAGAGAGAAAGAAGGAGAGACAGAGAGGAAGAGAGAGTCAGAGAGAGGAAGAGAGAGTCAGAGAGAGGAAGAGAGAGTCAGAGAGAGGGGGAGTCAGAGAGAGAGAGAGAAAGAGAGAGAGAGAGAGAGAGAGAGAGAGAGAGAGAGAGAGAGAGAGAGAGAGAGAGAGAGAGAGAGAGAGAGAGAGAGAGAGAGAGAGAGAGAGACAGAAGGATGAGGGGGGGTAACAGAACTGTAAACTGTTTCACCACTCAAGTCTACGCTACAGCTTCAGTCTCAGTCCAGGTCTGGAATATATTTCATCATCATGGTCTCTCTCTGGCTTTATTAGGAATATACTCAGCATCACCGACAGCATCACAGCAGTACGTCCATATTTATTGGTCGCATACACAGTTCAGCAGATGTTATAGCAGTGCAGCCAAATGCTGATGTTACCAGCTCCTCACAGGGTAGTAAAATGCTTATGTTCCTAGCTCCTAACAGGGTAGTAAAATGCTGATGTTCCTAGCTCCTAACAGGGTAGTAAAATGCTAATGTTACCAGCTCCTAACAGTGTAGTAAAATGCTAATGTTACCAGCTCCTAACAGGGTAGTAAAATGCTGATGTTACTAACTCCTAACAGGGTAGTAAAATGCTTATGTTACTAGCTCCTAACAGGGTAGTAAAATGCTAATGTTCCTAGCTCCTAACAGGGTAGTAAAATGCTGATGTTCCTAGCTCCTAACAGTGTGGTAAAATGCTGATGTTACCAGCTCCTAACAGTGTAGTAAAATGCTGATGTTACCAGCTCCTAACAGGGTAGTAAAATGCTTATGTTCCTAGCTCCTAACAGGGTAGTAAAATGCTGATGTTACCAGCTCCTAACAGGGTAGTAAAATGCTTATGTTACTAGCTCCTAACAGGGTATTAAAATGCTTATGTTACTAGCTCCTAACAGTGTAGTAAAATGCTAATGTTACTAGCTCCTAACAGGGTAGTAAAATGCTGATGCTACCAGCTCCTAACAGGGTAGTAAAATGCTGATGTTACTAGCTCCTAACAGTGCAGCCAAATGCTGATGTTCCTAGCTCCTAACAGGGTAGTAAAATGCTGATGTTACTAGCTCCTAACAGTGTAGTAAAATGCTAATGTTACTAGCTCCTAACAGGGTAGTAAAATGCTTATGTTCCTAGCTCCTAGCAGTGCAGCCAAATGCTTATGTTACTAGCTCCTAACAGGGTAGTAAAATGCTGATGTTACCAGCTCCTAGCAGTGTAGTAAAATGCTGATGTTACTAGCTCCTAACAGGGTAGTAAAATGCTGATGTTACTAGCTCCTAACAGTGTAGTAAAATGCTGATGTTCCTAGCTCCTAACAGGGTAGTAAAATGCTTATGTTCCTAGCTCCTAACAGGGTAGTAAAATGCTGATGTTACCAGCTCCTAACAGGGTAGTAAAATGCTTATGTTCCTAGCTCCTAACAGGGTAGTAAAATGCTTATGTTACTAGCTCCTAGCAGTGTAGTAAAATGCTGATGTTCCTAGCTCCTAACAGGGTAGTAAAATGCTGATGTTCCTAGCTCCTAACAGGGTAGTAAAATGCTGATGTTCCTAGCTCCTAACAGTGTAGTAAAATGCTGATGTTCCTAGCTCCTAACAGTGTGGTAAAATGCTGATGTTCCTAGCTCCTAACAGGGTAGTAAAATGCTGATGTTACCAGCTCCTAGCAGTGTAATAAAATGCTTATGTTACTAGCTCCTAACAGTGTGGTAAAATGCTGATGTTCCTAGCTCCTAACAGGGTAGTAAAATGCTGATGTTACCAGCTCCTAACAGTGTAGTAAAATGCTGATGTTACCAGCTCCTAACAGGGTAGTAAAATGCTGATGTTACCAGCTCCTAACAGGGTAGTAAAATGCTGATGTTACCAGCTCCTAACAGTGTAGTAAAATGCTGATGTTACCAGCTCCTAACAGGGTAGTAAAATGCTGATGTTACCAGCTCCTAACAGGGTAGTAAAATGCTGATGTTACCAGCTCCTAACAGGGTAGTAAAATGCTTATGTTACTAGCTCCTAACAGTGTAGTAAAATGCTAATGTTACTAGCTCCTAACAGGGTAGTAAAATGCTTATGTTACCAGCTCCTAACAGGGTAGTAAAATGCTGATGTTACTAGCTCCTAACAGTGTGGTAAAATGCTGATGTTACCAGCTCCTAACAGGGTAGTAAAATGCTTATGTTACTAGCTCCTAACAGGGTAGTAAAATGCTGATGTTACCAGCTCCGAACAGTGTAGTAAAATGCTGATGTTCCTAGCTCCTAACAGTGTAGTAAAATGCTTATGTTACCAAAAACGTTGCAATTTTTGCTAATGTATAAAATAAAATACCTTATTTACATAAGTATTCAGGCCCTTTGCTATGAGACTCAAAATTGAGCTCAGGTGCATCCTGTTTCCACTGATCATCCTTGAGATGTTTCTGCAACTTGATTGGAGTCCACCTGTGGTACATTCAATTGATTGGACATGATTTGGAAAGGCACACACCTGTCTATATAAGGTCCCAC
>NW_028166374.1:20000-25456 GCF_964263955.1 Coregonus lavaretus | reverse complement strand
AGAGAGAGAGAGAGAGAGAGAGAGAGAGAGAGAGGAGACTAGGGAACAAACTAAAGAAGAGACTAGGCCTAGTGAGTGTCTGGACTTCGTCAGAGCAGTGCCTGAGAGGTGGACAGTCATCCCAGAGCGGTGTTTGAGAGGGAAGTGTTTGAGCTAACAGCCGTGGAGACCGGTTCAGGTCCCAGGGTCCTATTTAAGCCAGATGTATCCTAGCCTCGTGTGGTTTAATAGGTGGAGTCCACTTTGTACAGTAGTTGTTTTTCTCCATGTTCAGAAGTTGTTCTGGTCTCTCTATTCTTGTGTCACTCCCCTGGAAGTGGATAGAGTGGAAGCATGCACCTCTAATCTAATATATCACAGGATGTCCTCACAAAGTGTAGACCTAACAATCAAAAGGGAGTAGCCTAGATCAGTTCGCTTACTATTCGTAGCTCCCGAGAGTGGTCGTAAATTGTAAAAAAAAATGTATAGATCTGCAAGTGATAGATAGTTCAGTTCTTACCAGGTCGTCTTGCTACAACCTTGACTTGTTTGCCATGCCATGTTGCTAGCAGGGTGCAGGCTTTTGTTTCAACCCTGTACTAACACTCCCGATTGAACTAGCAATCATCAAGACCTTGATTAGCTGAAGGGTATTAATGCTAGAACAAAAGCTTGCACATCATGGCTTGGTGAACTAACATGTTCCTATTTTCCTGGGCGACCTGCCTCCTTGTCTTAACTAGCCCTGCTCTGGGCTGTTTGACTGAGGGTCTGTGTCATGACTCTCCCCCTGCCTCCTGAAGGCTACAGCTCTGTAACGCTGTAACCCAACCCTGCTGGCACATAGTGGGGCTGAATGCCCTGTGGTTTTCATCCCGCTGGCCAGGCCAAACAGCCTGGTCTGTAACATACTGGCACCACTGCTGCAGCTCAACTCAACGGGCTGGGGAGGGGAGGGGAGACGAGGCTTTGAGCTGGTTACAAAAAGTTTCTCGCTCTGTTTTTTTCTCTTGATCCCTTTCTCCGTTTCATCAATCTTCCTTCTGTCGTTTCTCTCCGTCCCTCTGTTGAGTTATTCTCTCTCTTTCCCTCTTTCTCTAGCTCTATCCTGATTTAGACCACTCTCTGCTTCTCTTTCTTCCTCTAACCTTTTCATCCTCTCTCTTTCTCCCCCCCCCTCACATTCTTTCTCTCTCCCCCTCTCTATCCCAACGATGTATTGTTTGACGATGATCCCAGCCCCCTCACCTTTGACTCGTAACTTTATTAGTCTTCATGATCCGGTACAGTGACAGACACAGCCCTGTCTGTCAGTCACATTCACACGACCCCAACTCTCTATCTGGTCACCTCACTGTGGCTGTTAAACCAGAGACAGAATATGACTCTTTGGGCGCTTGGTGTGGGTCACACACACACACATGCATGGATATACACACAAAAGCACATACACGCAGCCATGCACACAGTCACATATGCCACACCCACATACACTCCCCCTCCCCGACACACACACACTAAACGCCAACGCCTGATTGTGTTGTGCGTGCATGTATATGCGACTGTTTGCTTGTGCACGGAGCTGCTGTGGTGATTATGCATTGTGGTGGAAAATTAGAAGCTAAGCCTGGTGGTTTTCTAGGGGCGTAGAGTAGGGAGTCCCTGTCCCTAACAGCGCAGCACACTGGTATTAGGTTATGCAGCTGTTGACTGGGAGAGATGACTGTTGTTCGGTTTCACTCTGTGTGTGTGTGTGTGTGTGTCCGATATAGCATGTGTGGACACACACACACACAAACATGCAAGCACATACACACGTTAACAAGATATTGAGTTTTCATAGTACATCCACAATGCTGTGTGTCTGTTTTCTGTGTATCCAGTACAACCCCAGATCATCTCCTTGTAAGTGTGTTTAGTATCTGTAGGTCATATTTTGCGAGTGTATGTGTCTGTGTGTGTCTGTGTGTGTATGTGTATGTGTATTGCGTTGGCACCATGTCTCCTGTCTCAGTTTCTCTACAGTTGCTGCTGCTCTTTCATCTGCTGGCATGCTATAGAGCTGACATCAGAACCCAGAGTGAGACCAGGAGAGGGATGGGGGGGCTGATGACATATACACAGATATTTAGCCACCTTACTGGGCATGGGAACACTCCAAGTGACTGATAGCACAAGCCAAGCTTAGTCGGGAAAGAGACAAAGGTAGAAGGGGTCCTCTCTGACCTCTCTTCTGCATGGCATGCATGTGTTATTATTATTTAACGTGGTTAAATAAAGGTTAAATAAAATAACAAATAAATAAACAATTATTAGATAGAGTGTTTAAATGAAAGTAGTGCAAAGATAAACTTATGGTGCATTTGAATATAAACTATACTGGCTAAATACTCTGTTTTGTCATTAGGTTATTATTTTATTAACCTAAATGTAACCAGGCTCTGATGTCTTCTTCCCCCCCCCCCCCTCCCCTCCCTCCAGACACCTTCCAGTACCTGCTCTCCTTCTCCCAGGGACACCTCTCCTCCCTGCTGGAGGACACCTACTCGCCCCTCTCCCGGGAGGCCCTCCCCCACGTCAACTCCCTGTTCTCCTCCCTCTCCCTCTACATCCGCGGACACAACCTCTCCCTCGAAGCCGCTGTTGACCGTTTCCACGACAACCTCTTCCCGCTCGTCTACGGGCGCCTGGTCAACCCGGGCGTGGGCATCGAAGGTGGCTTGTCCGGCGAGCGGGGCGAGTGTCTCCGCGCCACCCGGCAGGACGTCAACCCATTCGGCCCTCACCCCGAAACACTCGCCCAGGAACTGGGGCGCACCCTGGGCGCCGGGCGAGCCTTATCCCTGGCCCTCGCCGAAGGCACCGAAGTCATGAACGCCACCGAACACGTTTCCTTCACCAAAGAGTGTTTACGTGGCTTGACCAAGATGCAGTACTGCTCGCACTGCCGTGGGCTGACACTGATCAAGCCGTGCGTGGGCTACTGCCTGAACGTGATGCGCGGGTGCTTGGCGAGCGTGGCCGAGCTGGACGGGCCGTGGCGGAGGTATGTGGCGGCGCTGGAGGAGCTGACCAATGCTGTGGCCGGACAACACAGCCTGGAGCTGGCCCTGCTTGGAGTCAGGGGGCACGTGAACGAGGCCATACTACACGCACAGCTCCATGGGCCCACGCTGACCGCTACGGTGAGTAGATGGAGCAGAAACACATGCACATTCCCTGTTGTGTTAGCTGAGTGGTTTTAGGATGGCACCATCGTAGAGGGTGGAAGCCAAGCTCTTCATTTTCTCTCCAGATGACACGAGATAAACTTCAGTATTCGACGTTTGTCCAGGTCCCAAGGATCGCGAGGGTTCAATCCTAGTGCTAGGCACTCGTTTTTATTTTTTTCTGTTTTAACTTTGTCCCAAACCTTAACCCTTACCTTAAACATTCAGAATTATTGCCTAAACTTAACCTTCAATTTTTGTATGCTTAACTGTCAATTTTTTTCTGTTTTAACAACCTTAACCCTTACCTACTTTCACTTCACCCATAGACGTTTATCCCCCCATGGACAAATGTTGAATAAAGAAGTGAGACCGGGAGATCTTGTTGCTATAGGACCATTCATGTGTCCAGTCTGTCTCTGACTGAACCCTCAGGGCTAGAACCACCAGACTACCAGACTGGCTTTATATGGTCTGAATACCACAATGCTCCAACAACCTTTACTGGTAACTTTTACTGTCTGACTCTACTGGCTTTACTGGGTCTCATATGGAGTTACATTTAGTTATACACTAAACACTCTGTTTCTCTCTGTTTCTCTCTGTTTCTGTTTCTCTCTCTCTCTCTCTCTCTCTCTCTCTCTCTCTCTCTCTCTCTCTCTCTCTCTCTCCGTCTCGCTGAGTTTCTATGGAAGGTGTTAGCCAATAGCCATTGTTGTGATGTGGTGTATTGGGAGTCTGGGGTTGCAGTAGGGAGAGACTGTGACTCAGACAGAGCATATGATCCCTGTCTGGCTCTGAACATGAACTAGAGATATCTTGACTGAACTAGCGGAGAGGAAGGAAACTAGCGGAGAAAAAGAGATCCCTGAACTGGACATGCTGGCTTGCCTCTGTCTTAATTGCCCCCAGAGAGAGTGGAGTGGATGAGTTGCCAGGTTTAGAGGCAGGGTCCGTCCAAATATGCAGACCTAGAACCCAGGGTCTGGCTGCCTACTTGGTATTCATGAGGCAACACACACACACACACACCCAGCTAAGGGACAAATTGTTTCTGGCAAAGTGGCATCCTCCAATGGGACAATGATGTTGGGTCCTTGGCTCTATACACACACACAAGATATGGGGACGTACAATTCAGTCCCATTCAAAATCCTATTTTCCCTAACCCCTAACCCTAACACAGACACACACACACACACATACAGTGGACACACAGACACAATCATTCACCCCTCTCACACACACTTTGCCCCCCCCACACTCCTACGTACAGTGGGGACCCAGGGAATGTGAAACAGTAAGGGCCTGGCCTTCTTAAAGCACTGTGCTATGTCTTTATAGAACACTGGTGGCCAGTGAAGGACAACTATGAAGACCCAAACCACACGACTACCATGCCGGGTCACCTTTCACTGGCACCTTCTAACCCTCACCCTCCCCTCACCCCCCTCCCACTCTTCAATATCACCCCCATCTCTCTATCCCTTTCTTTTAAACATTCCTCTATTCACCACTATTCATTTTGCAGTGAAAAGCAAAGCAATTAGAAAGAAGTGTACAGGGGTTTCTCGAAGATTCACTCTTGTTTTTTCACAAATTTGTCTTGATTCATACGTGTACTGTAGACTGTACTGTAGACGTGTACTGTAGACGTGTACTGTAGACGTGTACTGTAGACTGTACTGTAGACTGTACTGTAGATGTGTACTGTAGAATGTACTGTAGACTGTACTGTAGACGTGTACTGTAGACTGTACTGTAGACGTGTACTGTAGACTGTACTGTAGAATGTACTGTAGATGTGTACTGTAGAATGTACTGTAGACTGTACTGTAGACGTGTACTGTAGACTGTACTGTAGACTGTACTGTAGATGTGTACTGTAGAATGTACTGTAGACTGTACTGTAGACATGTACTGTAGAATGTACTGTAGACTGTACTGTAGAATGTACTGTAGACTGTACTGTAGACGTGTACTGTAGAATGTACTGTAGACTGTACTGTAGAATGTACTGTAGACTGTACTGTAGACGTGTACTGTAGAATGTACTGTAGACTGTACTGTAGAATGTACTGTAGACTGTACTGTAGACGTGTACTGTAGAATGTACTGTAGACTGTACTGTAGACTGTACTGTAGACGTACCAGTAGCTATGTCTCTGGGATTTCTGCCGACTCGTTTGTTATGTAGAGTTGTTATTAAATTAATTATTGTGATGCTGTGGTTTTACACTGGGAACTTATCCCAAACAGTTTAGT
>NW_028166374.1:7500-17500 GCF_964263955.1 Coregonus lavaretus | reverse complement strand
ATCATGTAGTAACCAAAAAAGTGTTCAACAAATCAAAATATATTTATATTTGAGATTCTTCAAATAACCCTTTGCCTTGATGACAACTTTGCACACTCTCAACCAGCTTCACCTGGAATGCTTTTCAAACAGTCTTGAAGGAGTTCCCACATACAGTTGAAGTCGGAAGTTTACATACACTTAGGTTGGAGTCATTAAAACTCGTTTTTCAACCACTCCACAAATGTCTTGTTAACAAACTATAGTTTTGGCAAGTCGGTTAGGACATCTACTTTGTGCATGACACAAGTAATTTTTCCAACAATTGTTTACAGACAGATTATTTCACTTATAATTCACTGCATCACAATTCCAGTGGGTCAGAAGTTTACACACACTAAGTTGACTGTGCCTTTAAACAGCTTGGAAAATTCCAGAAAATGATGTAATGGCTTTAGAAGCTTCTGATAGGCTAATTGACATCATCTGAGTCAATTGGAAGTGTACCTGTGGATGTATTTCAAGGCCTACCTTCAAACTCAGTGCCTCTTTGCTTGACATCATTGGAAAATCAATAGAAATCAGCCAAGACCTCAGAAAGAAAAGTCTGGTTCATCCTTGGGAGAAATTTCCAAACGCCTGAAGGTACCACGTTCATCTGTACAAACAATAGTACGCAAGTATAAACACCATGGGACCACGCAGCTGTCATACCGCTCAGGAAGGAGACGCATTCTGTCTCCTAGAGATGAACGTACTTTGGTGTGAAAAGTGCAAATCAATCCTAGAACAACAGCAAAGGACCTTGTGAAGATGCTGGAGGAAACAGGTACAAAAGTATCTATATCCACAGTAAAACGAGTCCTATATTGACATAACCTGAAAGGCCGCTCAGCAGGGAAGAAGCCACTGCTCCAAAACCGCCATAAAAAAGCCAGACTACGGTTTGCAACTGCACATGGAGACAAAGATCATACTTTTTGGAGAAATGTCCTCTGGTCTGATGAAACAAAAATAGAACTGTTTGGCCATAATGACCATCATTATGTTTGGAGGAAAAAGGGGGTGGCTTGCAAGCCGAAGAACACAATCCCAACCATGAAGCATGGGGGTGGCAGCATCATGCTGTGGGGGTGCTTTGCTGCAGGAGGGACTGGTGCACTTCACAAAATAGATGGCGTCATTAGGAAGGAAAACTATGTGGATATATTGAAGCAACATTTCAAGACATCAGTCAGGAAGTTAAAGCTTGGTCACAAATGGGTCTTCCAAATGGACAATGACCCCAAGCATACTTCCAAAGTTGTGTCAAAATGGCTTAAGAACAACAAAGTCAAGGTATTGGAGTGGCCATCACAAAGCCCTGACCTCAATCCTATAAAACATTTTTGGGCAGAACTGAAAAAGCGTGTGCGAGCATGGAGGCCTACAAACCTGACTCAGTTACACCAGCTCTGTCAGGAGGAATGGGCCAAAATTCACCCAACTTATTGAGGGAAGCTTGTGGAAGGCTACCCGAAATGTTTGACCCAAGTTAAACAATTTAAAGGCAATGCTACCAAATACTAATTAAGTGTATGTAAACTTCTGACCCACTGGGAATGTGATGAAATAAATAAAAGCTGAAATAAATCATTCTCTCTACTATTATTCTGACATTTCACATTCTTAATATAAAGTGATGATCCTAACTGACCTAAAACAGGAACTTTTTACCTGGATTAAATGTCAGGTAAAGATCTCGTACAACGCTGTGTAATACTCCCTTCACAGAACAGCGCAAACTGGCTCTAACCAGAATAGAAAGAGGAGTGGGAGGCCCGGGTGCACAACTGAGCAAGAGGACAAATACATTAGAGTGTCTAGTTTGAGAAACAGACGCCTCACAGGTCCTCAACTGGCAGCTTCATTAAATAGTACCCGCAAAACACCAGTCTCAACGTCAACAGTGAAGAGGCAACTCCGGGATGCTGACCTAGGCAGAGTTGCAAAGAAAAAGCCATATCTCAGACTGGCCAATAAAAAGAAAAGATTAAGATGGGCAAAAGAACACTGGACTTTTTGAGTATGTGTCCAGTTTATTCTTTCTTTCCGGCATTTGAGGTATCCATGTAAATTACATTTTTCAAATGTGTTATGTTATTCGGTGCCCGATAGACTATTGTTAAAAAGGTCATTTAGCAGATGGTTTTATCCAATGTGACTTACAGTAAGCACACATTCAGTATGTGACTTTAAGTGGCATGGGGAATAAACTCCACAACCCTGATATTACAAGCAACAAATGATCCAACCAACTGAGCTATTGGATGCAGGAACACTCTCCCTTCTTTGAACCAGCAACCTAAGGATTGCTGCTGTATCACCTACAGTCCTCTGCTCTACCAACTGAGACAGGTGAGGAACAAAGCTCAGCGGTGTATGTGAAAGAGTATGTTCCTGTGTCCCAATCAAAAGTAGATGGCTGTGATTCCTACCATGAAGCCTTGAAAACATCTACGAAAAGCTTGAGGAAAAGGTTCCCTCCTTCGAGAAGGATTTCTGCTTTTTCACCTACAGTCCTCAGCTCTACCAACTGAGCTATCAAAGGGGTGTTTGTGTTTGTGTGACTGTGTTTACAATCAGCAGGATTGTCTGTGAGCGTTGAGTTGTGAGTGGCATGTGGACTTTGGCTGAGCTGGCACAGATGGGTGTTCTCATGGTTGAACACACTGGCAATGGATGGATGGATATGGTGTGTGTGTATCCGTGCATGAGTGTGACATCTTTCCAGAATGCAAAACAGCAGTAGACAATAGGGGGGCAAACTGGCCTGAGAGCAGTGTGTTTGGGGTTTAGAGGGGGCTGCACAGTGATTCCTGCCTTAAGACCATCAAAAAGTCAGCCAAAAGCTGGAGGAAAAGGTTTCCTCCTTCGAGATGGTTTTGAATCAGCAACCTAATAATCTCTGTTTTCCCACATACAGTTACCAACTGAGCTATCGAAGGTCCATAGACTACTTTCAGGGTGAGGAACCATCTAACATCATGTTGTGAAATATGTTACGTCCCCTTTAATATGCTCTGGTTGGTCAGGCTGAAATTGTACATATAATTAAAACGAACAAGATCCAGAAAAAGGTTTTCTCCTTAGAGACAGATTTGAACCAGTGACCTAAAGACCTCTGCTTTTGTAACTACAGTCCTCTGAGCTATCGAAGGGATGATTGTGATTTAGTCAACAGAAAAAAAGAAAGAGTCAACAGTATTATGTGTGTGTTGGGAGTGAACCATTGGCAGTAGACAATAGGGGGCCAAACACCCCCCCCCCCCCCCCCCCCCCCCCACACCCCACCCCTTCCCTGAATGCAGTGTGTTTGGGGTTGAAAGGGGGCCAGAACCATACGGGACCTGTCGGCCCAACAGGGCTTAACATCCTTGGGCGATTGTCCAGTCAGGCTTTTTCAGGACCGATCAAAACTCTACAGATTATCCAAGAAATAGCCATTAGATCCAGGAAAATGGACAGGGTATGAGAAACCCTGTTGTAGAGCACTGTGAGCTGTGAGTGGCCTCTGTTAAGAATGCAAACCATCAGTGGACAATTGAGGGCCTAACCCAGCATTTCCCAAACTCTGTCCTGGGGACCCCAAGGGGTGCACATTTTTTGTTTTTGCCCTAGCACTACACAGTTGATTAAAAATAATCAACTCATCGCCAAGCTTTGATAATTTGAATCAGTTGTCTAGTGCTAGGGCAAAAACCTTGGGGTTCCCAGGGCCGAGTTTGTGAAAATGTGGCCTAACCTGTGTTGGGGTCAATTCCATTTCAATTCCAGTCAATTCAGAAAGTAAACCATGTTCCAATTCTACATTTTTCCTCATTGAAAAGCATTGGAAGAGAATTGGAGTTGGAATTTCATTGTACTTCCTGAATTTACTGGAATTTAAATGGAATTGACCCCAACCCTGGAGAACACCCACACTCCTGCCCAAGTGCGTTTGGTGTTGAGAGGGGACTGCACATGATCCAAACAAATGAGTGCAGGAAAAGGTCTCCCCCTTGGTGTTGTGCGTCCAATTCCAAAATGGCTGCCTGTGATGCCTGGTGTGAGGCAAGCCAGATTTGAACAAGTGACCTAAGGATTTCTGCTTGTACACCTACAGTCCTCTGCTCTACCAACTGAGCTATTAAAAGTTTGATACATCAGGGGCTAAACCTACAGGTAATGTAGAGGCAAGGGTCAGAGGTGCCTGTGTATTGGCCTTTGTGTCCAATGCAATAATGGCCATTGAAAAGTCTACCAAAAGTAAATACATTTCCTCCTTCGAGACAGATTTGAACTAGCTATCTAAGGATCTCTGCCATTGCATCTACAGACCTCCGCTCTACCAACTGAGCTTTCAAAGGGGTAGTTATGCTTGAGTGACTGTGTGTTTAGAGTAAGCAGTATCGTCTGAGCTCTGTAAAAACTGTGAGTGGCCTATGCACTGGTGCACCGTTCCTATGGTTTCACACACACTGGCAGTGTACAGAGGATGTGTGCGAATGCACACACATGAGCGTTAACTCTGTCCAAAATGCAAACCAATAGTGGACAAAATGTCTGGAGAACATCCCCAACCTTAGCCAGAATCATCAGGGAGATGCAGGACAACATTTCCTACTTCAAGACAGATTTGAACCAGCAACCTAAGGATTGCTGCTATTTAACCTACAGACCACCACTCTACCAACTGAGTTATTGAAGGGTAACTCTGTGTTTAGAGTCAGCAGTAGGCTATTGTCTGTGCTCTATTGTAGAGCGCTGCTGTGAGTGGCCTATGCATTGGCAGATACAGGTACTCCGTTCATATGGTTTAAAAAATAGGTGAACCAAAAAAAAAAGACTTCTCTGGTTGAAAACGGCCTATGTGGCATTGATGTTAGTCAGAAACATTTATTCTAGTGCCAAAATTGACTACAAATTGTAAATAATATAATTTTGTTCATAAAGTTAGTTTTTTCCAAAACTGAGATTTGCTAGATTTAGGGAAAACAATTATGTTCCTTGGATATTTGAAGGGGTTGGGTTTTGATTTCAATCATGCAGAGTCATGTCCACTAGCCCACTAACACTGTGGTCCTCTGTAGCTTAGCTGGTAGAGCACGGCGCTTGTAACGCCAAGGTAGTCGGTTCGATCCCCGGGACCACCCATACACAAAAAATGGATAAAAGTGTCTGCTAAATGGCATATTATTATTATTTATTATTAACACATGATGGTAATGCCTAGGGAGAATTGTCATGCACTCAGAAACAGCTGTGCTGAGTGAGCTTTATCCAACCGTAGCAGCAGAATCAACCTGCAGCCTTCCCATTTATAGACAGCAGAAAATTCTGTGGAAATAGCCATTCGCACGCATCACCTCGGACTTGTTTACATGACAAAACAATACATAGACAGAAGGAGACTTGGTGTTTATAAAGGGCTTGGGTTCTTTCCAACTCAAACATCCTCATATTCGTGAGCTAACATAAGCATCACAAACACAACTGTCATCAAAGACACTGGTGCTCTAGAAAGCAGGAAATGCTCGGAGCTTGGGATTCTTCAAATGTTCATTGGTAAGCTGCCTCACGCGGTTGCTAAGCAATTCGTCATGCGTACGGTGGCTGTTTGGGATATTTAGTAAAGAGGAACACACAATGGTAGCGAACATAACAAACCCACTTCAAACTCTTTTCTTAATGAGGACGTGAAAAAGCAAGACGAAATGAGTGAGTTCAGCCCCCCTTTAACACACTAGTAATATACAGAGGGATGGACCGGGTGTGTGTGTGTGTCTGTATTAACTCTGTCCAGAATGCAAACTAACAGTGGACAATAATGAGCCAAACCAGCCAGAAAACAACCCCACCCCACACCCCTCAAAAGACATTGGAAGAGTCGGCCAAAAGCAAGAGAAAAAGGTTTCCTCCTTCAAACCAGATTTGTACCAGCAACCTAAGGATCTCTGTTTTTCCACTTACAGTCCTCTGCTCTACCAACTGAGCTATCCAAGAGGTAATTGTTTGTGTGTGACTGTCCAGAATTCAAACCAGCAGTGGACAATAGGGGGCCAAACTCGCTGGACAACCACCTACCTACCTTCCCACCCCTACCCAGAATGCAATGCGAGAGGGGGGCTGAGAAAGTTACCCTGGCGTTCCTTGGCTGATCCCTAGATAAACAAACCAAGAGGACAGCCTGGGACCACCATTGCTATCTGTAAGGCAATACTCCCCTAGAGACTGGGATGGACTGGGACGGCCTGGAATGGACTGGGACGGCCTGGGATGGGTCGGACACTCTCTAGTTCATTCCCTCGCTCTTTGCTCCTCTCCTCTCAACTCTCTGGCCTCGGGGTAGACCAGGGATATACACAGGGACATATGAGATGGAGACGATACATAAACACAAGTGTGGGGGATTATAGACATATAGATATAGATACACACACACACACACACACACACACACACACACACACACACACACACACGCAGGCAGGCTTACAAATGCAAACACACGTGCAGGCATACAAATGCGAACACACACACATATGCAGGCATACAAATGTGAACACACAGGTACAGAAGCATATACAGAACTTATAATAACACACACATACTCTTGCCTCCAATTTCATCGCCCTCTTCCCAAATGTATAGAGAACGCATGTCTTTGTTTTCCCCAAAGGCCGAGCAGCTTCGCAAAGTGCATCAGACCATGGCATCATATGCCTTCATTCTCCAGGAAGTCACCAGAGGAATGCTTGAAATGGAATAGCTGCCATTTAAAATAATTAACAAGGACAAACAGGTGGTCAAAGACACATGCACGCACTCGGCTTCCATTCCCATGCCATCACCGAGGTCAGGAGTTAATTGATTTATCGTTGCATTATAGTCTGTGCCATCCGTCAAGCTATCCTCTGATTGGTCAATGGGCTTAAGCGGCCAATCCGGCTATCATATCTAGCTTCTGAGGCTATTCCTCTCTGTTTGTCCCTCTTGTGGCCCCAAACTGTCTTGATATTTATTTTCCGTATCATTTCTGTTTTAGTGGCTTATGTTGATTCTAACCTACCATTACTTTTTGTTTTGTTTACATAGCTCCATGTTTAGTTAGGCGTCCGATGGATTTGTGCCCATGTTATTGTCTCTACGGGATGCTTCACTGACAGAAACCCCTTGTCTTGATCTCCTAAACTGGGTGGTATTTATTAGGGTTCATCGTGGCAAAATGTTTTGCAACAGAAAAGCAAAACGAGCATTTCTTATTGGACAAGTTCAGGTAGTTCCTCCCTGTTTCAGTCCTTTTTTCCTCAGTGTGGTGCCTGATGAACACGACCCAGTGTTTCTTTCTTGTGAAAGAGAAAGAACAGAACACACATAAGTGTTATCGACTTTCTCTTCCAACTCATATTTGGAGGGAACATTTACATAATTGTCTCTGCAAAACAAACATTTCATTCTGGAGACAGACGAGACATGGCGTTGGATTATGCCAAATTTCAACACTTATGAAAGAATGAGAAAAAAGCTAATCCAAAAAGTAATAATAAATCACTCTGATATAAATATGTACAAATATATAAACATTAAATAAACATATATTGAAGATATACACTGAGTGTACAAAACATTAGGAACACCTGCTTTTTCCATGACATAGACTGACCAGTTGAATCCAGGTGAAAGCTATGATCCCTTATTGATGTAACTTGTTAAATCCACTTCAATCAGTGTAGATGAAGGGCAGGAGGCTGGTTAAAGAAGGATTTTTAAGCCTTGAGACAATTGACACATGGATTGTGTATGTGTGCCATTCAGAGGGTGAATGGGCAAGACAAAATATTTTGGTGCCTTTGAACGGTGTATGGTAGTAGGTGCCAGGCACACCGGTTTGTGTCAAGAACTGCGAAGCTGCTGGGTTTCCCGTGTGTATCAAGACTGGTCCATCACCCAAAGGACATCAAGCCAACTTGACACAACTGTGGGAAGCATTGGAGTCAACATGGGCTAACATCCCTGTGGAATGCTTTCAACACCTTGCAAAGTCCATGCCCCGAATTGAGGCTGTTCTGAGGGCAAAAGGGGGTGCAACTCAATATTAGGAAGGTGTTGCTTTTGTTAACCAATGAAAATGCCCTGTCTGAATAGATACATGTACATTATTGGCTTGACTATGCCACTTTGTTCAGCTTAGCTAGGAAGTGTTGCTGTGTATGAGACTGTGTGTTCAGCTGTCTTGTCTGTTTGGTTTAGTCTGTTAGTAGCTTCTCAAAACTCCCTCCAGTTCCCTCTGATGGTGTCTGAGACAGATCCTCAGCCTCTTGTCTCTGTCTGCTACTGCTGTTGGACGATATTGTCCAATAGTGTGTGTGTGTGTGTGTGCCTGCCTACGTGAGTGTGTGTCTGAAACATTCAATTGTGTGTGTGTGTGTATGTGGGCGTCAGGGGAATGCCAGTCCTGTAATAGCTATGGTTATTAATACTGGGGAGTCTGGGTGCTACCCCTCCACACACCTGCCCAGTCTGCCAGGCAGGCCCACCACACACACACAGGCCCAGACCTCCCAAACACTGCCCCCATGTATTTGAACATGGCCAAACAGGAGTGTGTGTCGTCTGGGCATGACCCAACAGGACCCTGTGGTGTCTGAATACGACCCAAACTGCTCTATAGGGATATAATCAGTAGAAAAAGGGGGTTTGGTGTGTCTGTCTGTGTGTCTGTCTGTGTGTCTGTCTGTGGTGTGTTTGAGCCGTGGTGGTTGGTTTGAATCCAACATGAATTAGATGTTTATAATCCTACTGCTTGGAGAGAAATGTTTTCCCTTTTGACATTGTTCTTTTCAACTTGTCAGTGCAGCGAATGCAACAAAACCATGTGCCAATCAACAAAGATTTAAAAGTGTCTCGATCAGTCCACATTACCTTCCCTCAAGTGTTCTAGCTTGGATAATTTCATAAAACAAACAGTTTACAAGTTTACAATTTACAAGTGTTCCAACAAAATGTTGGCCTTGCAGAGCACGTGGGGGCAGTCAGTATGTAAATTATTTTGACATTTAAATTGTTAGAAAAATTGCATGGAATAATACAAAGAGAGCATTTTTGGCTGCTCCACCGTTGTTGGGCATAAAATGGTTGAACCTTGCATGTCATTTGATTTCCCATATAGTCCATGGGTTCATGCGTGTGTGCATTCCAGTGAGTGAGCATGTTTGTGTGTGTCTGTGTGTGTGTCTGTGTGTGCGTGTGTGTGTGCATCCAGTCAGTGTGCATGTTTGTGTGTGTCTGTGTGTGTCTGTGTGCGTGTGTGTGCATCCAGTGAGTGTGTATGTCTGTGTGTGTGTCTTTGTGTGTGTGCATTCCAGTCCATGTGCTGTATTTTATGGGTCCAGGGGGCTTCAAGGATAATGTAATAACAAAATCATCTCCCCGATGGCCCAAGTCTGCCACCCTCTTCTGCTCCTGTGTGTGTATTGACTGAAAGAGAGAGAGAGGGGGGGGGGAGAGAGAGAGAGAGAGAGAGGAAGGGGGAGAGAGAGAGAGAGAGAGAGAGAGAGATGCAGAGAGAGAGAGAGAGAGATGCAGAGAGAGAAGGGTGGGGAGAGAGAGGAAGAGAGAGGGGTGGAAAGAGAGTGAGAGATAAGGGAGGGAGAGGGGGGGGGAAGAGAGAGAGAGAGAGATTGGGGAGAGGGGGGGGAGAGAGAGAGAGGAAGAGAGAGGGGGGAAAGAGAGCGAGAGATAAGGGAGGGAGAGAGGGGGGAAAGAGGGAGAGAGAGAGAGGGGGGAGAGAGAGGGGGGAAAGAGGGAAAGAGAGGGGGGGAGAGAGGGACCGAGAGAGAGCGAGAGAGAGGGGGGGAAAGAGAGGGGGAGAGAGAGAAAGAGAGGAGGGGAGAGAGAAAGAGAGGGGGGAGAGAGAGAGGGAGAGGGAGCGAGAGAGAGACAGATGAATGGAGAGTGAGACGGAGAGAGTTGAAGAGAGAGAGAGATGCAGAGAGAGGGA
>NW_028166374.1:0-2500 GCF_964263955.1 Coregonus lavaretus | reverse complement strand
CACTTGATTTTAGCCCAGTGTGCTGGGATGGCAGAACTGTACACGTTAAATCAAGCACATCTAATCTATTTGAAAGGAAAAATATACGTATTTGACCCAGGTCTGGTGACAGATGACCATCATATGACCATCATAAATAAACATAATTTGTTTTATATTATGTGATAGCCAATGGAATTATGGACTTTGAGATTCTTGGCTCGATCTCAAATGACAATCTTTTAATCCATATGGTACATATAGTACACAAACACATACACACTCACACACACTCATACAGACACTCACACACACACTCATACAGACACTCACACACACTCATACAGACACTCACACACACTCATACAGACACTCACACACACACTCATACAGACACTCACACACACACTCATACAGACACTCACACACACACTCATACAGACACTCACACACACTCATACAGACACTCACACACACACTCATACAGACACTCACACACACTCATACAGACACTCACACACACACTCATACAGACACTCACACACACACTCATACAGACACTCACACACACACTCATACAGACACTCACACACACACTCATACAGACACTCACACACACTCATACAGACACTCACACACACACTCATACAGACATACAGTGTGTTACACCCTCCTCTCACACAGCCTAGACGGGATGTTGTGTTTGGCACAGCATCCGATTCCCCCTCTACCTCGTCCTTTGAAGCACCCGATGCCCACTGCCCACGGCAGCTGGCAGGGCCGTGCCCACAGGGAGGGGGAGATTAATATGGACGGACCGCTTCCTGTTTACCCAGACTACCATAGCCCCAGCTCAGATCAGCTGCCCACCTCAGTCCTATTATCACATAGGCACATGCACACACTCAGTCAGTCAGTCACTCACACAGACAGACAGGGGGGTTTGGTGGGGTTTGTGGGCTGTTTCCCACCCTGACCTCTGACCTCTGCATGTGCATGACTCACCCTTGACCCTTGTATCCAGGGTCATCAACTGACTATTTCTTCCTCTCCCTCCCTCCCCTCCTTGTTTTGTCTTGCCTTCATTTTGTTCCTCCCCCTGTTTTCTTTGTTTTCTCTCCCTTCACCTCTCCTGCTTGTGCCATTCTTCCCCCCGGACTCCTTCCATCCCCAGTTCATTCCCCCTGAAACCCTCCAAGAACGATAAACCTAGAAGTCTGAAAAAGATCTCTAGGTAAGCATGACCAACCCACCCACCCGGTGAATGACAACTACCTCTCTCTGTCTCTGTCTTTTAAGTCTCACATATGTCTGTCTGTCTGTCTGTCTGTCTGTCTGTCTGTCTGTCTGTCTGTCTGTCTGTCTGTCTGTGCCCTCTGTTTCTGTCTCTCTCTCACTGTCTCTCTCTCTCTCTGTGACAGCTCGATGTTGTCATCAGTATTGGATCAGGCTATGATGTCTCTCAACGTATGTGTGTGTGTCTGTCTGTCTGGCTAGTGTCAGGTGATTAATGATACGGTTTAACCCTTCGTAATCCCCTCGTTATTCATTAGGATCCCACTCGCGGCCCACCCCTACCGGGGGTCTCTGATACTATCATCATGACAGCCCTGACTGATGGGGTCCTAACTCAGCATGTGACCTCACATGACCCCTCCTATTGGAGTTCCCCTGTCTCTTGGGTGGCCGTAACAGGTGCCTGATCAGAATTCTTCTCTTGTTTGGCCACTAATCGCTACAGCATCTATATTATTTTCAATGTGTTTAAAGATCTATGGAACTATATTTCTTTAGGTTCGACAGTATTCTTTTAGGTTATGTATAGATATAATTCAGATAATTCCCCCTGGATTATGCACCTGTCATTTTATTAACAAATGAATATCATGATTACATATCATAGGTAGTTGGGTGGTAGCCATTGATGTTACAGTATGCTGTGTGAAGTGCAGATGGGTCTTAGCCATTGATGTTACAGTATGCTGTGTGAAGTGCAGATGGGTCTTAGCCATTGATGTTACAGTATGCTGTGTGAAGTGCAGATGGGTGGTAGCCATTATAAGATGTTACAGTATGCTGTGTTTCTTATAACATAGAGTATGTTCCCCAACTCTCACCCCTCTGTCCTCTTTCCCCCCTCTCTATCCTGTCGCTCTCTGTCCTTTCTGTTCTCTCCATCCTCTCTTTCCATCTCAGGGAGTTTCTGAGCTATATCCAGCGCTACAAGTCGTTCTTTGCAGTGCTTCAGAAATGCGTGCGAGGGAGAGATGGTAGTGGACGACTTTACCTGCTGGAGTGGAGACGATGTGGTGGAGAGGTAAGACTGGAGAGAAAGAAAGAGATGACCACTCAGTGTTGTTTAGAAGCTCAGACGATGTCCTACTCATTTACTGGGTCTGCTGGGAGAGTGTGTGCTTGTGTGTGTGTGTGTGTGTGTGTGTGTGTGTGTGTGTGTGTTGGTGTAATAAGCCTGTGTGTGGTTTATGAAGCTGTTGCTGATTAGCGAGGGAATGTGGAAGTC